>NC_084752.1:44832773-44929844 GCF_033978785.1 Entelurus aequoreus | reverse complement strand
TCGACTTGGTGTCCACGTCCTGGTCCGTAGCGTCCGTGGTGACTCCCGTGTAGACTTGTTGTCACGTCCAGCGTCCGTGGTGACTCCCGTGTAGACTTGTTGTCACGTCCAGCGTCCGTGGTGACTCCCGTGTAGACTTGTTGTCACGTCCAGCGTCCGTGGTGACTCCCGTGTAGACTTGTTGTCACGTCCAGCGTCCGTGGTGACTCCCGTGTAGACTTGTTGTCACGTCCAGCGTCCGTGGTGACTCCCGTGTAGACTTGTTGTCACGTCCAGCGTCCGTGGTGACTCCCGTGTAGACTTGTTGTCACGTCCAGCGTCCGTGGTGACTCCCGTGTAGACTTGTTGTCACGTCCAGCGTCCGTGGTGACTCCCGTGTAGACTTGTTGTCACGTCCAGCGTCCGTGGTGACTCCCGTGTAGACTTGTTGTCACGTCCAGCGTCCGTGGTGACTCCCGTGTAGACTTGTTGTCACGTCCAGCGTCCGTGGTGACTCCCGTGTAGACTTGTTGTCACGTCCAGCGTCCGTGGTGACTCCCGTGTAGACTTGTTGTCACGTCCAGCGTCCGTGGTGACTCCCGTGTAGACTTGTTGTCACGTCCAGCGTCTGTGGTGACTCCCGTGTAGACTTGTTGTCACGTCCAGCGTCCGTGGTGACTCCCGTGTAGACTTGTTGTCACGTCCAGCGTCCGTGGTGACTCCCGTGTAGACTTGTTGTCACGTCCAGCGTCCGTGGTGACTCCCGTGTAGACTTGTTGTCACGTCCAGCGTCCGTGGTGACTCCCGTGTAGACTTGTTGTCACGTCCAGCGTCCGTGGTGACTCCCGTGTAGACTTGTTGTCACGTCCAGCGTCCGTGGTGACTCCCGTGTAGACTTGTTGTCACGTCCAGCGTCCGTGGTGACTCCCGTGTAGACTTGTTGTCACGTCCAGCGTCCGTGGTGACTCCCGTGTAGACTTGTTGTCACGTCCAGCGTCCGTGGTGACTCCCGTGTAGACTTGTTGTCACGTCCAGCGTCCGTGGTGACTCCCGTGTAGACTTGTTGTCACGTCCAGCGTCCGTGGTGACTCCCGTGTAGACTTGTTGTCACGTCCAGCGTCCGTGGTGACTCCCGTGTAGACTTGTTGTCACGTCCAGCGTCCGTGGTGACTCCCGTGTAGACTTGTTGTCACGTCCAGCGTCCGTGGTGACTCCCGTGTAGACTTGTTGTCACGTCCAGCGTCCGTGGTGACTCCCGTGTAGACTTGTTGTCACGTCCAGCGTCCGTGGTGACTCCCGTGTAGACTTGTTGTCACGTCCAGCGTCCGTGGTGACTCCCGTGTAGACTTGTTGTCACGTCCAGCGTCCGTGGTGACTCCCGTGTAGACTTGTTGTCACGTCCAGCGTCCGTGGTGACTCCCGTGTAGACTTGTTGTCACGTCCAGCGTCCGTGGTGACTCCCGTGTAGACTTGTTGTCACGTCCAGCGTCCGTGGTGACTCCCGTGTAGACTTGTTGTCACGTCCAGCGTCCAGTGGTGACTCCCGTGTAGACTTGTTGTCACGTCCAGCGTCCGTGGTGACTCCCGTGTAGACTTGTTGTCACGTCCAGCGTCCGTGGTGACTCCCGTGTAGACTTGTTGTCACGTCCAGCGTCCGTGGTGACTCCCGTGTAGACTTGTTGTCACGTCCAGCGTCCGTGGTGACTCCCGTGTAGACTTGTTGTCACGTCCAGCGTCCGTGGTGACTCCCGTGTAGACTTGTTGTCACGTCCAGCGTCCGTGGTGACTCCCGTGTAGACTTGTTGTCACGTCCAGCGTCCATGGTGACTCCCGTGTAGACTTGTTGTCACGTCCAGCGTCCGTGGTGACTCCCGTGTAGACTTGTTGTCACGTCCAGCGTCCGTGGTGACTCCCGTGTAGACTTGTTGTCACGTCCAGCGTCCGTGGTGACTCCCGTGTAGACTTGTTGTCACGTCCAGCGTCCGTGGTGACTCCCGTGTAGACTTGTTGTCACGTCCAGCGTCCGTGGTGACTCCCGTGTAGACTTGTTGTCACGTCCAGCGTCCTGTGGTGACTCCCGTGTAGACTTGTTGTCACGTCCAGCGTCCGTGGTGACTCCCGTGTAGACTTGTTGTCACGTCCAGCGTCCATGGTGACTCCCGTGTAGACTTGTTGTCACGTCCAGCGTCCGTGGTGACTCCCGTGTAGACTTGTTGTCACGTCCAGCGTCCATGGTGACTCCCGTGTAGACTTGTTGTCACGTCCAGCGTCCGTGGTGACTCCCGTGTAGACTTGTTGTCACGTCCAGCGTCCGTGGTGACTCCCGTGTAGACTTGTTGACACGTCCAGCGTCCGTGGTGACTCCCGTGTAGACTTGTTGTCACGTCCAGCGTCCGTGGTGACTCCCGTGTAGACTTGTTGACACGTCCAGCGTCCGTGGTGACTCCCGTGTAGACTTGTTGACACGTCCAGCGTCCGTGGTGACTCCCGTGTAGACTTGTTGTCACGTCCAGCGTCCGTGGTGACTCCCGTGTAGACTTGTTGACACGTCCAGCGTCCGTGGTGACTCCCGTGTAGACTTGCTGTCACGTCCAGCGTCCGTGGTGACTCCCGTGTAGACTTGTTGTCACGTCCAGCGTCCGTGGTGACTCCCGTGTAGACTTGTTGTCACGTCCAGCGTCCGTGGTGACTCCCGTGTAGACTTGCTGTCACGTCCAGCGTCCGTGGTGACTCCCGTGTAGACTTGTTGTCACGTCCAGCGTCCATGGTGACTCCCGTGTAGACTTGTTGTCACGTCCAGCGTCCATGGTGACTCCCGTGTAGACTTGTTGTCACGTCCAGCGTCCGTGGTGACTCCCGTGTAGACTTGTTGTCACGTCCAGCGTCCGTGGTGACTCCCGTGTAGACTTGTTGTCACGTCCAGCGTCCGTGGTGACTCCCGTGTAGACTTGTTGTCACGTCCAGCGTCCATGGTGACTCCCGTGTAGACTTGTTGTCACGTCCAGCGTCCGTGGTGACTCCCGTGTAGACTTGTTGTCACGTCCAGCGTCCGTGGTGACTCCCGTGTAGACTTGTTGTCACGTCCAGCGTCCATGGTGACTCCCGTGTAGACTTGTTGTCACGTCCAGCGTCCGTGGTGACTCCCGTGTAGACTTGTTGTCACGTCCAGCGTCCATGGTGACTCCCGTGTAGACTTGTTGTCACGTCCAGCGTCCGTGGTGACTCCCGTGTAGACTTGTTGTCACGTCCAGCGTCCATGGTGACTCCCGTGTAGACTTGTTGTCACGTCCAGCGTCCGTGGTGACTCCCGTGTAGACTTGTTGTCACGTCCAGCGTCCGTGGTGACTCCCGTGTAGACTTGTTGTCACGTCCAGCGTCCATGGTGACTCCCGTGTAGACTTGTTGTCACGTCCAGCGTCCGTGGTGACTCCCGTGTAGACTTGCTGTCACGTCCAGCGTCCGTGGTGACTCCCGTGTAGACTTGTTGTCACGTCCAGCGTCCGTGGTGACTCCCGTGTAGACTTGTTGTCACGTCCAGTGTCCGTGGTGACTCCCGTGTAGACTTGTTGTCACGTCCAGCGTCCATGGTGACTCCCGTGTAGACTTGTTGTCACGTCCAGCGTCCGTGGTGACTCCCGTGTAGACTTGTTGTCACGTCCAGCGTACGTGGTGACTCCCGTGTAGACTTGTTGTCACGTCCAGCGTCCGTGGTGACTCCCGTGTAGACTTGTTGTCACGTCCAGCGTACGTGGTGACTCCCGTGTAGACTTGTTGTCACGTCCAGCGTCCGTGGTGACTCCCGTGTAGACTTGTTGTCACGTCCAGCGTCCGTGGTGACTCCCGTGTAGACTTGTTGTCACGTCCAGCGTCCGTGGTGACTCCCGTGTAGACTTGTTGTCACGTCCAGCGTCCGTGGTGACTCCCGTGTAGACTTGTTGTCACGTCCAGCGTCCATGGTGACTCCCGTGTAGACTTGTTGTCACGTCCAGCGTCCGTGGTGACTCCCGTGTAGACTTGTTGTCACGTCCAGCGTACGTGGTGACTCCCGTGTAGACTTGTTGTCACGTCCAGCGTCCGTGGTGACTCCCGTGTAGACTTGTTGTCACGTCCAGCGTCCGTGGTGACTCCCGTGTAGACTTGTTGTCACGTCCAGCGTCCGTGGTGACTCCCGTGTAGACTTGTTGTCACGTCCAGCGTCCGTGGTGACTCCCGTGTAGACTTGTTGTCACGTCCAGCGTCCATGGTGACTCCCGTGTAGACTTGTTGTCACGTCCAGCGTCCGTGGTGACTCCCGTGTAGACTTGTTGTCACGTCCAGCGTCCGTGGTGACTCCCGTGTAGACTTGTTGTCACGTCCAGCGTCCGTGGTGACTCCCGTGTAGACTTGTTGTCACGTCCAGCGTCCGTGGTGACTCCCGTGTAGACTTGTTGTCACGTCCAGCGTCCGTGGTGACTCCCGTGTAGACTTGTTGTCACGTCCAGCGTCTGTGGTGACTCCCGTGTAGACTTGTTGTCACGTCCAGCGTCCGTGGTGACTCCCGTGTAGACTTGTTGTCACGTCCAGCGTCCGTGGTGACTCCCGTGTAGACTTGTTGTCACGTCCAGCGTCCGTGGTGACTCCCGTGTAGACTTGTTGTCACGTCCAGCGTCTGTGGTGACTCCCGTGTAGACTTGTTGTCACGTCCAGCGTCCGTGGTGACTCCCGTGTAGACTTGTTGTCACGTCCAGCGTCCATGGTGACTCCCGTGTAGACTTGTTGTCACGTCCAGCGTCCGTGGTGACTCCCGTGTAGACTTGTTGTCACGTCCAGCGTCCGTGGTGACTCCCGTGTAGACTTGTTGTCACGTCCAGCGTCCGTGGTGACTCCCGTGTAGACTTGTTGTCACGTCCAGCGTCCGTGGTGACTCCCGTGTAGACTTGTTGTCACGTCCAGCGTCCGTGGTGACTCCCGTGTAGACTTGTTGTCACGTCCAGCGTCCGTGGTGACTCCCGTGTAGACTTGTTGTCACGTCCAGCGTCCATGGTGACTCCCGTGTAGACTTGTTGACACGTCCAGCGTCCGTGGTGACTCCCGTGTAGACTTGTTGTCACGTCCAGCGTCCGTGGTGACTCCCGTGTAGACTTGTTGACACGTCCAGCGTCCGTGGTGACTCCCGTGTAGACTTGTTGACACGTCCAGCGTCCGTGGTGACTCCCGTGTAGACTTGTTGTCACGTCCAGCGTCCGTGGTGACTCCCGTGTAGACTTGTTGACACGTCCAGCGTCCGTGGTGACTCCCGTGTAGACTTGCTGTCACGTCCAGCGTCCGTGGTGACTCCCGTGTAGACTTGTTGTCACGTCCAGCGTCCGTGGTGACTCCCGTGTAGACTTGTTGTCACGTCCAGCGTCCGTGGTGACTCCCGTGTAGACTTGCTGTCACGTCCAGCGTCCGTGGTGACTCCCGTGTAGACTTGTTGTCACGTCCAGCGTCCATGGTGACTCCCGTGTAGACTTGTTGTCACGTCCAGCGTCCATGGTGACTCCCGTGTAGACTTGTTGTCACGTCCAGCGTCCGTGGTGACTCCCGTGTAGACTTGTTGTCACGTCCAGCGTCCGTGGTGACTCCGTGTAGACTTGTTGTCACGTCCAGCGTCCGTGGTGACTCCCGTGTAGACTTGTTGTCACGTCCAGCGTCCATGGTGACTCCCGTGTAGACTTGTTGTCACGTCCAGCGTCCGTGGTGACTCCCGTGTAGACTTGTTGTCACGTCCAGCGTCCATGGTGACTCCCGTGTAGACTTGTTGTCACGTCCAGCGTCCGTGGTGACTCCCGTGTAGACTTGTTGTCACGTCCAGCGTCCGTGGTGACTCCCGTGTAGACTTGTTGTCACGTCCAGCGTCCGTGGTGACTCCCGTGTAGACTTGTTGTCACGTCCAGCGTCTGTGGTGACTCCCGTGTAGACTTGTTGTCACGTCCAGCGTCCGTGGTGACTCCCGTGTAGACTTGTTGTCACGTCCAGCGTCCATGGTGACTCCCGTGTAGACTTGTTGTCACGTCCAGCGTCCGTGGTGACTCCCGTGTAGACTTGTTGTCACGTCCAGCGTCCGTGGTGACTCCCGTGTAGACTTGTTGTCACGTCCAGCGTCCGTGGTGACTCCCGTGTAGACTTGTTGTCACGTCCAGCGTCCGTGGTGACTCCCGTGTAGACTTGTTGTCACGTCCAGCGTCCGTGGTGACTCCCGTGTAGACTTGTTGTCACGTCCAGCGTCCGTGGTGACTCCCGTGTAGACTTGTTGTCACGTCCAGCGTCCATGGTGACTCCCGTGTAGACTTGTTGACACGTCCAGCGTCCGTGGTGACTCCCGTGTAGACTTGTTGTCACGTCCAGCGTCCGTGGTGACTCCCGTGTAGACTTGTTGACACGTCCAGCGTCCGTGGTGACTCCCGTGTAGACTTGTTGACACGTCCAGCGTCCGTGGTGACTCCCGTGTAGACTTGTTGTCACGTCCAGCGTCCGTGGTGACTCCCGTGTAGACTTGTTGACACGTCCAGCGTCCGTGGTGACTCCCGTGTAGACTTGCTGTCACGTCCAGCGTCCGTGGTGACTCCCGTGTAGACTTGTTGTCACGTCCAGCGTCCGTGGTGACTCCCGTGTAGACTTGTTGTCACGTCCAGCGTCCGTGGTGACTCCCGTGTAGACTTGCTGTCACGTCCAGCGTCCGTGGTGACTCCCGTGTAGACTTGTTGTCACGTCCAGCGTCCATGGTGACTCCCGTGTAGACTTGTTGTCACGTCCAGCGTCCATGGTGACTCCCGTGTAGACTTGTTGTCACGTCCAGCGTCCGTGGTGACTCCCGTGTAGACTTGTTGTCACGTCCAGCGTCCGTGGTGACTCCCGTGTAGACTTGTTGTCACGTCCAGCGTCCGTGGTGACTCCCGTGTAGACTTGTTGTCACGTCCAGCGTCCGTGGTGACTCCCGTGTAGACTTGTTGTCACGTCCAGCGTCCGTGGTGACTCCCGTGTAGACTTGTTGTCACGTCCAGCGTCCATGGTGACTCCCGTGTAGACTTGTTGTCACGTCCAGCGTCCGTGGTGACTCCCGTGTAGACTTGTTGTCACGTCCAGCGTCCGTGGTGACTCCCGTGTAGACTTGTTGTCACGTCCAGCGTCCATGGTGACTCCCGTGTAGACTTGTTGTCACGTCCAGCGTCTGTGGTGACTCCCGTGTAGACTTGCTGTCACGTCCAGCGTCCGTGGTGACTCCCGTGTAGACTTGTTGTCACGTCCAGCGTCCGTGGTGACTCCCGTGTAGACTTGCAGGCGGCACTACAAGTGGTGATGCCCTGCGGCCGTGATTGGAATCAATCAAACAATGTTTACTTATATAATCCTAAATCACAAGTGTCTCAAAGGGCTGCACAAGCCACAACACAAACACAGGAAGGCAGCAAGAAGACTTAGAAGATCCAGCTGGTGTGTTGAGTCTTAGGACAACACAGCAGTGAAAGGCAAACACTCTGCCATCATGGAGGCTTCTGTGCTCTACTTCCACCTTCTTCTGGGGAGTCATCACTGTTTTACATTTATACACACAGTGTTATAGCTTTACCTTTAGCTTTACTTTTTAGGCCAAAATGTGTCCTTTTCTGTCTACACACCGTGTCTGCTTGTAAGTACTCTGTGTGTGTGCGCTGCCGAACATGCTCCTCTGCTCGTAACCCAGCAATGTCACCACGTGACGACGACGCGCCGTCATGCCCGTTAATGTTTTTGAAAAATTGTCAAACAGAGCATAGTACCGTTTTTGATTCATTAGTACCGCGATACTATACTAGTACCAGGATACCATACAGCAGGCCTGGGCAATTATTTTGACTCGGGGGCCAAATTTAGAGAAAAGAAATGTGTCTGGGGGCCGGTATATCTATTTTTTAGGAAAACTAATACAAACCCCGTTTCCATATGAGTTGGGAAATGGTGTTAGATGTAAATATAAACGGAATACAATCATTTGCAAATCCTTTTCAAGCCATATTCAGTTGAATATGCTACAAAGACAACATATTTCATGTTCAAACTCATAAACATTTTTTTTTGTGCAAATAATCATTAACTTTAGAATTTGATGGCAGCAACACGTGACAAAGAAGTTGGGAAAGGTGGCAAAAAAGACTGATAAAGTTGAGGAATGCTCATCAAACACTTATTTGGAACATCCCACAGGTGTGCAGGCTAATTGGGAACAGGTGGGTGCCATGATTGGGTATAAAAGTAGATTCCATGAAATGCTCAGTCATTCACAAACAAGGATGGGGCGAGGGTCACCACTTTGTCGACAAATGCCTGAGCAAATTGTTGAACAGTTTAAGAACAACCTTTCTCAAGCAGCTATTGCAAGGAATTTAGGGATTTCACCATCTACGCTCCGTAATATCATCAAAGGGTTCAGAGAATGTGGAGAAATCACTGCACGTAAGCAGCTAAGCCCGTGACCTTCCATCCCTCAGGCTGTACTGCATCAACAAGCCACATCGGTGTGTAAAGGATATCACCACATGGGCTCAGGAACACTTCAGAAACCCACTGTCAGTAACTACAGTTGGTCGCTACATCTGTAAGTGCAAGTTAAAACTCTCCTATGCGAGGCGAAAACCGTTTATCAACAACACCCAGAAACGCCGTCGGCTTCGCTGGGCCTGAGCTCATCTAAGATGGACTGATACAAAGTGGAAAAGTGTTCTGTGGTCTGACGAGTCCACATTTCAATATGTTTTTGGAAACTGTGGACGTCAAAGAGGAAAAGAACCATCCGGATTGTTCTAGGGTGAAAGTGTAAAAGGCAGCATGTGTGATGGTATGGGGGTGTATTAGTGGCCAAGACATGGGTAACTTACACATCTGTGAAGGCACCATTAATGCTGAAAGGTACATACAGCTTTTGGAGCAACATATGTTGCCATCCAAGCAACGTTACCATGGACGCCCCTGCTTATTTCAGCAAGACAATGCCAAGCCACGTGTTACATCAACGTGGCTTCATAGTAAAAGAGTGCGGGTACTAGACTGGCCTGCCTGTAGTCCAGACATTGAAAATGTGTGGCGCATTATGAAGCCTAGAATAGCACAAGGGAGACCCCCGGACTGTTGAACAACTTAAGCTGTACATCAAGCAAGAATGGGAAAGAATTCCACCTGAGAAGCTTAAAAAATGTGTCTCCTCAGTTCCCAAACCTTTACCGAGTGTTGTTAAAAGGAAAGGCCATGTAACACAGTGGTGAACATGCCCTTTCCCAACTACTTTGGCACGTGTTGCAGCCATGAAACTCTAAGTTAATTATTATTTGCAAAAAAAAAAAAAAAGTTTATGAGTTTGAACATG
Organism: Entelurus aequoreus; assembly: GCF_033978785.1. Taxonomy (NCBI): domain Eukaryota; kingdom Metazoa; phylum Chordata; class Actinopteri; order Syngnathiformes; family Syngnathidae; genus Entelurus; species Entelurus aequoreus. Next base: position 44,920,507 of record NC_084752.1, on the reverse strand, counting down.
AAATATGTTGTCTTTGTAGCATATTCAACTGAATATGGCTTGAAAAGGATTTGCAAATCATTGTATTTTGTTTATATTTACATCTAACACCATTTCCCAACTCATATGGAAACGGGGTTTGTACAAAACCTCACAATAAAGTCTGATTGAATGCTAAAAATGTTATGACAGACCGCTTTAAAAACGGAATGGAATTTTAAATTTTTCTGTGAACAATAAAACCCTGAATATTGACAACATAAGAACGTCACACCCCCCTCTCAAACGACATATTTTACAATCAAGCCACACCCACACTGCTTGGTGCCTCGTCTGAGCTGCTGTGACGTAGATTACCATAGAAACTAATAGGGTTGTACGGTATACGGGTATTAGTATAGTACCGCGATACTAATTAATCATTTTCGGTACCATACCGCCTCTGAAAAGTACCGGTCCGCAGCACCCTAAGATTTTTTGTTAAAATAAAGCCAATAATGCAATTTTTTCTGGTCCCATTTATTTAGAAAAGTACCGAAAAGTATCGAAATAATATTGATATCAGGACAACACTAGTCACTAAAATATCATGCAAAAGCACATTGAAAGACTTAGTATAGTTGAAGACTTCCGGTCATTAGAAAACATGAGTGCACATCATAATGGCAGCTACACTTTACATCAGGGGTCACCAACGTGGTGCCCGCGGGCACCAGGTAGCCCATAAGGACCAGATGAGTAGCCCGCTGGCCTGTTCTAAAAATAGCTCAAAGAGCAGCACTTACCAGTGAGCTGCCTCTATTTTTTAAATTGTTTTTATTTACTAGCCAGCTGGTCTCGCTTTGCTCTACATTTTTAATTCTAAGAGAGACAAAACTCAAATAGAATTTGAAAAACAAGAAAAAAATTTAAAGACTTGGTCTTCACTTGTTTAAATAAATTCATTTATTTTTTTACTTTGCTTCTTATAACTTTCAGAAAGACAATTTTAGAGAAAAAATACAACCTTAAAAATGATTTTAGGATTTTTAAACACATATACCTTTTTACTTTTTAAATTCCTTCCTCTTCTTTCCTGACAATTTAAATCAATGTTCAAGTAAATTTACTTTTTTTATTGTAAAGAATAATAAATAAATTTTAATTTAATTCTTCATTTTAGCTTCTGTTTTTACGACAAAGAATATTTGTGAAATATTTCTTCAAACTTATTATGATTAAAATTCAAAAAAATTATTCTGGAAAATCTAGAAAATCTGTAGAATCAAATTTAAATCTTATTTCAAAGTCTTTTGAATTTCTTTTAAAAATGTTGTTCTGGAAAATCTAGAAGAAATAATGATTTGTCTTTGTTAGAAATATAGCTTGGTCCAATTTGTTATATATTCTAACAAAGTGCAGATTGGATTTTAACCTATTTAAAACATGTCATCAAAATTCTAAAATTAATCTTAATCAGGAAAAATTACTAATGATGTTCCATAAATTATTTTTTAATTTTTTTAAAAAAGATTCGAATGAGCTAGTTTTTCTCTTCTTCTTTTCGGTTAAATTTTGAATTTTAAAGAGTCGAAATTGAAGATAAACTATGTTTCAAAATTGAATTGTCATTTTTTTTTCGTGTTTTCTCCTCTTTTATAAAAATGTTAGCGGCTAGCTAGTTAAAATGGGATATTGTGATTTCCCAAGACTGTCTTAGAAGTGTTTTGAAAATGTTCAATTTGAAAAATGTGCACTTATAGAAAATATAAAACTAGAGTGTTGCATATCGATATTTATCTGTTTCTATATATATTTAATGTGAGAAATCATTAAGATGATCAGTGTTTCCACAAAGATGAATATCATTAATTATTAATAATAACATAGAGTTAAAGGTAAATTGAGCAAATTGGCTATTTCTGGCAATTTATTTAAGTGTGTATCAAACTGGTAGCCCTTCGCATTAATCACTACCCAAGAAGTAGCTCTTGCTTTCAAAAAGGTAATCTAAAACAATTATTTGGGAATGTCCGGCAGACCAGATTGAAAAGCTCAACGTGCCGCATGTGGCCCCCGGGCCTTAGTTAGCCCGGCTCTGCTCTACAATAAACTTTCAGTCTTTGTAATCAGTGCGGCTGTCGTTAAGGACGTCAGAAGATGTGAGCGGAGAGAAAGCAGGTGAAAGTACAATCCGACGAGGACGCCGTGCCTCAGCAGCAGTTTAACGAGCAGGAGAGACGTGTCCTTTCTTGTCACATCACACACACACACACACACACACACACACACACACACACACACACACACACACACACACACACACACACACACACACACACACACACACACACACACAATCCTCCGTTCTTTGTCTACTTTCTGCTCGCTTTCGTTGCCGACGTGAAAACGGACGCCGCCATTTGATAACGAGGACGTGTGCGTAAAAGGCCTCCCAAGGCCTGCAAAGAGCCTTCACAATTCCCAGCTGCGTTTGTGTTCAAGTGTTCATGTGTTCACCTCCACACGCAGGCAACAATACCGCTAATGCCCACCTAGCACAGACCTCCCAAAGTCTTTGAAACTCGGGCTCTCTTTCTATTCCACAAATACTGCACAACTAACTATTCAAACAAACTGCAGGATCAAAAGCACGATGAAAATGCCGCCAGAACAACCCCAAAAAAGTATAGACGTGAGAAAAATGTAGGGATGTTGTCAGGTTCAAACACTGATGACATCTATTAAACAAGACAAGAAGCAAAGAATCAAACAGAGACAGAATTACATTGAAGTTGCAAGCAGCGATGGACGGGACCCACTTTGAAGGCACATCAAATCCAAACCGTAGCAGTAATTAAAACTCTTTGGTCAACTTTTAATCAGAAGGGTTCAATCTCTCTCCTGTGCTAGTTTGAAGCCGACACGACAAACGCGCTCAGAGGAGATAATTGTTGAAAAAAGGTGACCGTTTTTTTACAAAACTTTCGTTTTGAAGGGGGAATTGCAAACTTCCTGTTGATTTTTGCTGGGGGTTGTCAATATATGAAATGTAGGTCTAAGTGAGACCTACATAGAGGTTTTTGTTTAATGTCTCTAAGACATTCCTACCGGAAGTTACAAGCAGTTTTGTCTGTGTTTTCTTCCTAGGAGCAGTTTTGTCTGTGTTTTCTTCCTAGGGGGCGGTAAACCGCAATTTAGAGTTTTGGGGTTGTTTTTTTTATTAGATCTCAATTTCTGCCAGTCCTGATGTGTGTGTCCAGTTTGGTGAGTTTTGAAGCATGTTAAGGGGGTCAAATTATAGCTCAAAGAGGCAAAAGTGACTGTTTTTACAAAATATAGGCGTGAGAAAAATGTAGGGATGTTGTCAGGTTCAGACACTGATGACATCTATTAAACAAGACAAGAAGCAAAGAATCAAACAGAGACAGAATTACATTGAAGCTGCAAGCAGCGATGGATGGGATCGACTTTGAAGGCACATCAAATCCAAACCGGAGCAGTAATTAAAACTCTCTCGTCAACTTTAATCAGAAGGGTTCAATCTCTCTCCTGTGCTAGTTTGAAGCCGACACGACAAACGCGCTCAGAGGAGATAATTTTTGAAAAAAGGTGACCGGTTTTTACAAAACTTTTGTTTTGAAGGGGGAATTGCAAACTTCCTGTTGATTTTTGCTGGGGGTTGTCAATATATGAAATGTAGGTCTAATTGAGACCTACATAGAGGTTTTTGTTTCATGTCTCTACGACATTCCTACCGGAAGTTACAAGCAGTTTTGTCTGTTTTCTTCCTAGGAGCAGTTTTGTCTGTGTTTTCTTCCTAGGGGGCGTTAGAGCGCATTTTAGAGTTTTGGGGTTGTTTTTTTTATTAGATCTCAATTTCTGCCAGTCCTGATGTGTGTGTCCAGTTTGGTGAGTTTTGAAGCATGTTAAGGGGGTCAAATTATAGCTCACAGAGGCAAAAGTGACTGTTTTTACAAAATATAGGCGTGAGAAAAATGTAGGGATGTTGTCAGGTTCAAACACTGATGACATCTATTAAACAAGACAAGAAGGAAAGAATCAAACAGAGACAGAATTACATTGAAGCTGCAAGCAGCGATGGACGGGACCGACTTTGAAGGCACATCAAATCCAAACCGGAGCAGTAATTAAAACTCTTTGGTCAACTTTTAATCAGAAGGGTTCAATCTCTCTCCTGTGCTAGTTTGAAGCCGACACGACAAACGCGCTCAGAGGAGATAATTGTTGAAAAAAGGTGACCGTTTTTTTACAAAACTTTCGTTTTGAAGGGGGAATTGCAAACTTCCTGTTGATTTTTGCTGGGGGTTGTCAATATATGAAATGTAGGTCTAAGTGAGACCTACATAGAGGTTTTTGTTTCATGTCTCTACGACATTCCTACCGGAAGTTACAAGCAGTTTTGTCTGTTTTCTTCCTAGGAGCAGTTTTGTCTGTGTTTTCTTCCTAGGGGGCGTTAGAGCGCATTTTAGAGTTTTGGGGTTGTTTTTTTATTAGATCTCAATTTCTGCCAGTCCTGATGTGTGTGTCCAGTTTGGTGAGTTTTGAAGCATGTTAAGGGGGTCAAATTATAGCTCAAAGAGGCAAAAATGACTGTTTTTACAAAATATAGGCATGAGAAAAATGTAGGGATGTTGTCAGGTTCAGACACTGAAGACATCTATTAAACAAGACAAGAAGCAAAGAATCAAACAGAGACAGAATTACATTAAAGCTGCAAGCAGCGATGGATGGGACCCACTTTTAAGGCACATAAAATCCAAACCGGAGCAGTAATTAAAACTCTCTCGTCAACTTTTAATCAGAAGGGTTCAATCTCTCTCCTGTGCTAGTTTGAAGCCGACACGACAAACGCGCTCAGAGGAGATAATTGTTGAAAAAAGGTCACCGTTTTTTTACAAAACTTTCGTTTTGAAGGGGGAATTGCAAACTTCCTGTTGATTTTTGCTGGGGGTTGTCAATATATGAAATGTAGGTCTAATTGAGACCTACATAGAGGTTTTTGTTTCATGTCTCTAAGACATTCCTACCGGAAGTTAGAAGCAGTTTTGTCTGTGTTTTCTTCCTAGTAGCAGTTTTGTCTGTGTTTTCTTCCTAGGAGGCGTTAGAGCGCATTTTAGAGTTTTGGGGTTGTTTTTTTTATTAGATCTCAATTTCTGCCAGTCCTGATGTGTGTGTCCAGTTTGGTGAGTTTTGAAGCATGTTAAGGGGGTCAAATTATAGCTCAAAGAGGCAAAAGTGACTGTTTTTACAAAATATAGGCGTGAGAAAAATGTAGGGATGTTGTCAGGTTCAAACACTGATGACGTCTATTAAACAAGACAAGAAGCAAAGAATCAAACAGAGACAGAATTACATTGAAGCTGCAAGCAGCGATGGACGGGACCCACTTTGAAGGCACATCAAATCCAAACCGGAGCAGTAATTAAAACTCTTTCGTCAACTTTTAATCAGAAGGGTTCAATCTCTCTCCTGTGCTAGTTTGAAGCATACACGAGCAACGCGCTCAGAGGAGATAATTTTTTGAAAAAAGGTCACCGTTTTTTTTACAAAACTTTTGTTTTGAAGGGGGAATTGCAAACTTCCTGTTGATTTTTGCTGGGGGTTGTCAATATATGAAATGTAGGTCTAATTGAGACCTACATAGAGGTTTTTGTTTCATGTCTCTAAGACATTCCTACTGGAAGTTACAGGCAGTTTTGTCTGTGTTTTCTTCCTAGGGGGCGCTAGAGCGCAATTTAGAGTTTTGGGTTGTTGTTTTTTTATTAGATCGCAATTTTTGCCAGTCCTGATGTGTGTGTCCAGTTTGGTGAGTTTTGAAGTATTTTAAGGGGGTCAAATTACAGTTCAAAGAGGCAAAAGTGACTGTTTTTACAAAACTTTTGTTTTGAAGGGAAAATTGCAAACTTCCTGTTGATTTTTGCTGAAGGATGTCAGTGTATGAAATCTAGGTCCAAGTGAGACCTACATAGAGGTTTTTGTTTCATGTCTCTCCGACATTTCTAGTGGGAGTTACAGGCAGTTTTGTCTGTGTTTTCTTCCTAGGGGGCACTGGAGCGCAATTTTGAGTTTTGGGGCTAGGTTTTTTTTATTAGATTGCAATTTTCGCCAGTCCTGATGTGTGTGTCAAATATGGTGAGTTTTGAAGCATGTTAAGAGGGTCAAATTACAGCTCAAAGAGGCGGCGGTATAATAAAGAATAATAAAACGCACAAAATACAATAGGGTCCTCTGTCCCGAAGGGACATTCGGTCCCTAATTAGGACTCACTTTTGAGGAGAGACGCAGCCACTGTACTCTCTGCACAGTCTTGCACCACACTCTGCCCAAAGATTGCACTCATTCTTCTAATTGCAAGCCCGCCGGATGGTTGATGTTGTTTCTGCATTCCTCTTCATTATGAAGGTGATATCACAGTCATGTCTCCATAAGGTGATATCACAGTCATGTCTCCATAAGGTGATATCACAGTCATGTCTCCATAAGGTGATACTACAGTCATGTCTCCATAAGGTGATATTACAGTCATGTCTCCATAAGGTGATACTACAGTCATGTCTCCATAAGGTTATATCACAGTCATGTCTCCATAAGGTGATACTACAATCATGTCTCCATAATATGATACTACAGTCATGTCTCCATAAGGTGATACTACAGTCATGTCTCCATAAGGTGATACTACAGTCATGTCTCCATAAGGTGATATCACAGTCATGTCTCCATAAGGTGATATCACAGTCATGTCGCCATAAGGTGATACTACAGTCATGTCTCCATAAGGTGATATCGCAGTCATGTCTCCATAAGGTGATACTACAGTCATGTCTCCATAAGGTGATATCACAGTCATGTCTCCATAAGGTGATACTACAGTCATGTCTCCATAATATGATACTACAGTCATGTCTCCATAAGGTGATATCACAGTCATGTCTCCATAAGGTGATACTACAGTCATGTCTCCATAAGGTGATACTGCAGTCATGTCTCCATAAGGTGATACTATAGTCATGTCTCCATAAGGTGATATCACAGTCATGTCTCCATAAGGTGATATCACAGTCATGTCTCCATAAGGTGATATCACAGTCATGTCTCCATAAGGTGATATCACAGTCATGTCTCCATAAGGTGATATCACAGTCATGTCTCCATAAGGTGATACTACAGTCATGTCGCCATAAGGTGATACTACAGTCATGTCTCCATAAGGTGATATCACAGTCATGTCTCCATAAGGTGATACTACAGTCATGTCTCCATAAGGTGATATCACAGTCATGTCTACATAAGGTGATACTACAGTCATGTCTCCATAAGGTGATATCACAGTCATGTCTCCATAAGGTGATATCACAGTCATGTCTATATAAGGTGATATCACAGTCATGTCTACATAAGGTGATACCACAGTCATGTCTCCGTAAGGTGATATCGCAGTCATGTCTCCATAAGGTGATATCACAGTCATGTCTCCATAAGGTGATACCACAGTCATGTCTCCGTAAGGTGATATCGCAGTCATGTCTCCATAAGGTGATATCACAGACATGTCTCCATAAGGTGATATCACAGTCATGTCTCCATTAGGTGATATCACAGACATGTCTCCATAAGGTGATATCACAGTCATGTCTCCATATTTCCTTCAATAAAAGCTGCTTATGGTTGTAACTCATGATACAAACTCCTACCTACGGGACACGGGTGTTGTTGATGCGACTGCACGGCGTGTGCGCCACAAGTGACATAAAAAGTTCTCCGTAATTGGACTCTTAGTTTTATGACGCACACCTGACACGTGACGGCGTCGCCGAGGTGATCGACGGTGTATTTGGTGTGAGCTGTGAGCGCACCAATGCGTCCCCGGCGTCCTGGAAATGACCCACGTGGCGATGACGATGTCTCCCCTCGCACAACTTGATCCGAGCCACAGCGTTTGCAAATGATTTTGTTGTGTGCGCTCTTGACAAACAGCAGCTGTCACGGCCACAGCGCCACCAGATGCTCAGTAATTATTCTATTTCCTTTCCCCGCCGAGGCGCCGTTTGATGCGTTTTCATCTCCCTGCATTTAGGGGGGGGGGGGGCAATGTTGTGTTCCTGCGAGGATTAGTGTGTTGCGGCAATGTGATGATTGTGAGTCGCGGCTTTGAGTTGCGTGTCGTCACGCGGCAGATGCTGCTGACAGACGCCGCGTGTGCACGCCATTTCCTGTTTCACGTGTTAGCGCAACTCGCAGGAGAAGATAAACTTCCCTGCACATTTAATGAGTTTTTGTTGTTACTCCTGGGCTCCCCCCTAAATGCTAACACAGTTGGATTGTTGGACTGTACGCTGTCAGGTTCAAACACTGATGACATTTATTAAACAAGACATTTGCACTCAATATTGAGGAGAAACATGGCGACGGTACTCTTTGAACAGTCTTCAACCACGCTCTGCCAAAAGATTGCACTCCTCCTTCTTTAATTGACTTTCTCCCCCCACCTGCCCACAGCTGCTTCCAGAGGGAAGTGGGTCGTAAACAGCGTTGCCTTCGGTTACCGAACAGTTCAAAGAGAGTTCCATAAAGTAGTTCAAAGAGAGTTCCATAAAATAGTTCAAAGAGAGTTCCATAAATTACTTCAAAAAGAGTTTGTCTGGAAGTTGGGCAGATCCTGCCATCTGTCCGCTTTGAAGTCACAGTGGAGTTTTACGAGCCTTCTTCTTGGTACGTTTCAAAGACAGCCCCTGTCCTTTTGTCTTCTTGTGAGTTTTTTGTGATAACTTACAAACAATTATTCTAACATACGCGGTAAACACTAACACTGCTGGATTGTTAGACTGTGCGTGTTAAATGCTAACTTTGTTGGATGGTTTGACTCAACACCCCTCCCCTTAGCCCTTAGTAAACCGGTGTCGACAATAATGTTGACATACACAAAATCCATCCATCCTTTTTTCCGCCGCTTATCCGAGTCCGACATGCAGGGGCAGCAGTCTAAGCAGACGTACCCAGACTTCCCTGTACCCGGCCACCTCCTCTAGTTCTACAGGGGGGATACAGAGGCGGTCCCAGGCCAGCTGTGAGACATAGTCCCTCCAACTTGTCCTCAGTCAGCCCCAAGGTCTCTTCCCGGCTGGACATGCCCGAAACACCTCACCAGGGAGGCGTCCAGGAGGCATCCGTAGTAGATCCCCGAGCCATCTCAGCTGGCTCCTCTGGACGTGAAGGAGCAGCGGCTCTACTCTGAGTCTCTACCGGATGACCGAGCTCCTCACCCTATCTCTGAGGGTGATCCCAGACATCCTGCGGAGGAAACTCATTTCTGCCGCTTGTATTCGCGACATTGTCCTTTCGACCATTGCCCAAAGTTCATGACCAAAGGTGAGGGTAGGAACGTAGACCAACCTGTAAATTGAGAGCTTCACCTTCTGGTTCAGCTCCTTCCTCTAGTTCTACAGGGGGGATACAGAGGCGTTCCTAGGCCAGCTGTGAGACATAGTCCCTCTAACTTGTCCTCAGTCATCCCCGAGGTCTTTTCCCGACTGGACATGCCCGAAACACCTCACCAGGGAGGCGTCCAGGAGGCATCCGTAGTAGGTCCCCGAGCCATCTCAGCTGGCTCCTCTGGATGTGAAGGAGCAGCGGCTCTACTCTGAGTCTCTACTGGATGACCGAGCTCCTCACCCTATCTCTGAGGGTGATCCCAGACATCCTGCGGAGGAAACTCATTTCTCCCGCTTGTATTCGCGACATTGTCCTTTCGACCATTGCCCAAAGTTCATGACCAAAGGTGAGGGTAGGAACGTAGACCGACCTGTAAATTGAGGGCTTCACCTTCTGGTTCAGCTCCTTCCTCTAGTTCTACAGGGGGGATACAGAGGCGTTCCCAGGCCAGCTGTGAGACATAGTCCCTCCAACTTGTCTTCAGTCAGCCCCGAGGTCTCTTCCCGGCTGGACATACCCGAAACACCTCACCAGGAGGCGTCCAGGAGGCATCCGTAGTAGATGTCCGAGCCATCTCAGCTGGCTCCTCTGGACGTGAAGGAGCAGCGGCTCTACTCTGAGTCTCTACCGGATGACCGAGCTCCTCACCCTATCTCTGAGGGTGATCCCAGACATCCTGCGGAGGAAACTCATTTCTGCCGCTTGTATTCGCGACATTGTCCTTTCGACCATTGCCCAAAGTTCATGACCAAAGGTGAGGGTAGGAACGTAGACCGACCTGTAAATTGAGAGCTTCACCTTCTGGTTCAGCTCCTTCCTCTAGTTCTACAGGGGGGATACAGAGGCGTTCCTAGGCCAGCTGTGAGACATAGTCCCTCCAACTTGTCCTCAGTCATCCGAGGTCTTTTCCCGACTGGACATGCCCGAAACACCTCACCAGGGAGGCGTCCAGGAGGCATCCGTAGTAGATCCCCGAGCCATCTCAGCTGGCTCCTCTGGATGTGAAGGAGCAGCGGCTCTACTCTGAGTCTCTACTGGATGACCGAGCTCCTCACCCTATCTCTGAGGGTGATCCCAGACATCCTGCGGAGGAAACTAATTTCTCCCGCTTGTATTCGCGACATTGTCCTTTCGACCATTGCCCAAAGTTCATGACCAAAGGTGAGGGTAGGAACGTAGACCGACTTGTAAATTGAGAGCTTCACCTTCTGGTTCAGCTCCTTCCTCTAGTTCTACCGGGGGGATACAGAGGCGTTCCCAGGCCAGCTGTGAGACATAGTCCCTCCAACTTGTCTTCAGTCAGCCCCGAGGTCTCTTCCCGGCTGGACATGCCCGAAACACCTCACCAGGAGGCGTCCAGGAGGCATCCGTAGTATCAATCAATCAATCAATCAATGTTTATTTATATAGCCCTAAATCACAAGTGTCTCAAAGGGCTTTACAAGCCACAACGACATCCTCGGTACAGAGCCCACATACGGGCAAGGAAAAACTCACCCCAGTGGGACGTCGGTGAATGACTATGAGAAACCTTGGAGAGGACCGCATATGTGGGTAACCCCCCCCCCTCTAGGGGAGACCGAAAGCAACGGATGTCGAGTGGGTCTGACATAACATTGTGAAAGTCCAGTCCACAGTGGATCCAACACATCAGCGGGAGTCCAGTCCACAGCGGGGCCAACAGGAAACCATCCCGAGCGGAGACGGGTCAGCAGCGCAGAGATGTCCCCAACCGATGCACAGGCTAGTGGTCCACCCGGGGTCCCGACTCTGGACAGCCAGCACTTCATCCATGGCCACCGGACCTATGCAACTCCCCCTCGCAAGGGACAGGGGAGAAGAGGAGAGAAGAAAAGAAACGGCAGATCAACTGGTCTAAAAAGGGGGGGTCTATTTAAAGGCTAGATTATACAAATGAGTTTTAAGATGGGACTTAAATGCTTCTACTGAGGTAGCATCTCTAACTGTTACCGGGAGGGCATTCCAGAGTACTGGAGCCCGAATAGAAAACGCTCTATAGCCCGCAGACTTTTTTTTGGCTCTGGGAATCACTAATAAGCCGGAGTTCTTTGAACGCAGATTTCTTGTCGGGACATATGGTACAATACAATCGGCGAGATAGGCTGGCGCTAAACCGTGTAATATTTTATACGTAAGTAGTAAAACCTTAAAGTCGCATCTTAAGTGCACAGGAAGCCAGTGCAAGTGAGCCAGTATAGGCGTAATATGATCAAACTTTCTTGTTTTTGTCAGAAGCCTTGCAGCCGCATTTTGTACCAACTGTAATCTTTTAATGCTAGACATAGGGAGGCCCGAAAATAAAACGTTACAGTAATCGAGACGAGACGTAACGAACGCATGAATAATGATCTCAGCGTCGCTAGTGGACAAGATGGAACGAATTTTAGCGATATTACGGAGATGAAAGAAGGCCGTTTTAGTAACACTCTTAATGTGTGACTCAAACGAGAGAGTTGGGTCGAAGATAATACCCAGATTCTTTACCGAGTCTCCTTGTTTAATTGTTTGGTTGTCAAATGTTAAGGTGGTATTATTAAATAGATGTTGGTGTCTAGCAGGACCGATAATCAGCATTTCCGTTTTCTTAGCGTTGAGTTGCAAAAAGTTAGCGGACATCCATTGTTTAATTTCATTAAGACACGCCTCCAGCTGACTACAGTCCGGCGTGTTGGTCAGCTTTAGGGGCATGTAGAGTTGAGTGTCATCAGCATAACAGTGAAAGCTAACACCGTACTTGCGTATGATGTCACCCAGCGGCAGCATGTAAATACTAAAGAGTGCAGGGCCAAGAACCGAACCCTGGGGAACTCCGCACGTTACCTTGACATAGTCCGAGGTCACATTGTTATGGGAGACGCACTGCATCCTGTCAGTAAGATAAGAGTTAAACCAAGACAAGGCTAAGTCTGACATACCAATACGTGTTTTGATACGCTCTAATAAAATATTATGATCGACGGTATCGAAAGCGGCGCTAAGATCAAGAAGCAGCAACATAGATGACGCATCAGAATCCATCGTTAGCAATAGATCATTAGTCATTTTTGCGAGGGCTGTCTCCGTAGAGTGATTTGCCCTGAAACCGGATTGAAAAGGTTCACAGAGATCGTTAGTCACTAAGTGTTCATTTAGCTGCTGTGCAACAGTTTTTTCGAGAATTTTAGAAATAAACGGAAGGTGGGAGACCGGTCGGTAGTTTACCAGGAGATCAGGATCGAGGTTAGGTCTTTTGAGCAGAGGATGAATAACCGCTTTTTTGAATGCTAAGGGAACAGTGCCGGAGGAAAGTGATAAGTTTATAATATTTAACACTGATGGACCTAATAATACAAACAGTTCCTTGATAAGTTTCCCAGGAAGTGGGTCAAGTAAACATGTTGTTTGTTTTATCCCACTTACACGCTGTAATAATTCCTCTAATGTTATTTCATCAAAAATAGAGAGACTATTTTGGAGGGCAATGTCCGTCGTATATACAGTCGTATTTGTGTTAATAGAACCCAGTTGTAGCTGGGATGCGTTGTCTTTAATCTCCTTTCTAATGAGTTCAATTTTCTTATTAAAGAAATTCATAAAATCATCTGCCGAGTGGGTGGAGCTACTGGGAGGAGTCCCTTGTTGGGTTAGCGATGCTACTGTACTAAACAGAAATTTAGGATCGTTTTTGTTGAGGCGGATGAGATTTGAGTAGTATTTAGCTTTAGCTAAGGTAAGCATGCGTTTATAAGTTATTAAACTATCACTCCATGCTTGATGGAAAACCTCAAGTTTAGTTGCGCGCCATTTGCGTTCCAGTTTTCTACATGATAATTTATGAGCTCTAATTTCTTCTGTAAACCATGGGGTGCGCCTTTTAGGGGCCCTTTTTTGCTTTAGCGGTGCTATATTATCAATAATTTCGCGCAAGGCAACGTCAAAGTTGTTAGTGAGGTTATCAATAGAGCCGACATAATTTGGGAATGGTGCCATTACCGAAGGCAGTAGGTCAGCAAGAGTCATCGTTGTGGCAGCATTAATGTTGCGGCCGCTATAGCAGTTATTATTATTATTAGCTTGTTGACAAAGAGTCAAAACTTCAAATTTTATAAGGTAATGATCGGACATTACTTTAGTATATGGAAGTATCATAACTTTGGAGGTGGTGACACCCCTGACAAGCACTAGATCTATTGTATTACCGTTGCGATGCGTGGGTTCATGTATTATTTGTGTAAGACCACAGCTATCAATTATGGTTTGGAGCGCCACGCACTGAGGGTCCGATGGGGTATTCATATGGATATTAAAGTCCCCCATTATGATTATATTGTCGGCGTGCGTCACTAGATCAGCAACGAACTCTGAGAATTCACTGATAAAGTCCGAATAGGGCCCAGGGGTGCGGTAATTAACAGCTAGGTCGAGAGGTAGCGGTGTGACAGACCTCATAGTAAGCACCTCAAACTATTTATATTTATTATTTAGGTTAGGGGTAAGGTTGAAATTTTCATTGTATATTAGTGCGACACCCCCTCCCCTTTTAAGAGGGCGGGCAACATGCGCATTCGTATAGTTAGGAGGAGATGCTTCATTGAGCGCAAAAAAATTTGTCCGGTTTGAGCCAGGTTTCGCTAAGACCAATGACGTTAAGATTGTTGTCTCTAATGACCTCATTAACCAATAACGCCTTGGGAGACAATGATCTTATGTTTAAAAAGCCCATATTATAGGTATTGGGCTGTTTTGACGAGTTTTTGTTAAGATTATCCGTAGTGGCAATATTAACAATGTTGCGTTTATTATGCGTAGTGCACTTTAAATAGTTTCGACCATATCTAGGAATTGATATGACAGGAATTTTCCGATTGTTTGCTTGGTGCTGCAATAGACTGGACATATCATAATTTACCACCTCAGTAGAATGCATGTCCACCTCTGACACAGACACAACAGAAAAAACATTATGTGAATTGTGTATTATTCTAGGAGAATTGCTATGCGTACATGGATTATCCAGCCTGGCGCTGGCTAGTTCTAGCTTAACTGACTCCTCACCCGGACTAACAGACATTGTAATTGCCTGTGACCAGGCTTGCTCTAGTGTAGTCAGTCAAGTGAGACTTAAATAGTAGTCTATGTTTCTAGACAGGATGATGGCGCCTTCCTGGTTAGGGTGAAGGCCGTCTCTCATCAACACGCCTGGTTTGCCCCAGAAAGAGGGCCAGTTATCAATAAACGTTAGTCCCTGCTCCCTACAGTAGCTAGCCAACCACTTTTTAAGCGAGACTAATCTGCTATATCTCTCATCATTGCCTCTCGCAGGCAGGGGGCCAGAGACAATTACTCGATGCCTGGACATCTTTCTGGCGAGATCACAAGTCCTGGCTATGTTTCTCTTTGTAATCTCTGACTGTCTCATTCTAGTGTCATTGGAGCCAACGTGTACAACTATATTCGCATAATTAGTGGTGCGATTAGCCTGTCGTACGTGTTTACTAGGCCTGTTGCGAGTTAGCTCCCTAAGATTAGCTTCAATGTCAGGTGCTCTGGCCCCGGGGATACACTTTATTGTGGCTGGTTTGCTAAGCTTTATGTTTCGGGTGATGGAGTCCCCTATGACTAAGGTGTGGTGCCCGGTAGACTGGGGTGTAGGACTAGCTAAAGAGCTAAATCTATTATGCGTCTCAACCGGTACACCGTAGCTTGTAGGCCGCTTAGGACTGCTACAAGCTGGGCTAGTTAGCTCGCTACAGCTAACGCTAGCAGATGTGTCCGCAACATCTAAAGTTACGACATTACTCTGCTCTAACTGGCGGACACGACCCTCTAGCAGAGCCAACCTCTCCGTGAGTATGGTGCAAGACGCGCAG
The DNA here is from genome assembly GCF_033978785.1 of Entelurus aequoreus. Taxonomy (NCBI): domain Eukaryota; kingdom Metazoa; phylum Chordata; class Actinopteri; order Syngnathiformes; family Syngnathidae; genus Entelurus; species Entelurus aequoreus. The sequence continues at coordinate 44,905,223 of NC_084752.1, read as the reverse complement.
GAAGCCATTACTCACAGTGTTTTCTGTCACCAAGTGAAGTTCCTGCTGTCCTCAGGGAGGTGGTCGCGGTCTGTGGGAGTAGCTTCTTACCGGCGCTGCCTTTCTCCGCGCTAGCTTAGCAGCTAGCTAGCTGGGGAAAGGGTGGTGGGACAGAGATCGGGTGATTTGCAAGTTAAATAGTACCACTAAATATGTTTGAGAAGTGATAAAGAAAGCTGTAGAACAATTAAAAGCACACAGATAGAGCGATACTTAGCTTTTTCGCAACAGCGAACAGACGGCGAGCAGTCACGCACGGTGAACCGGAACCGGAAGCAATAAGTAGTAGATGTCCGAGCCATCTCAGCTGGCTCCTCTGGATGTGAAGGAGCAGCGGCTCTACTCGTGAGTCTCTACCGGATGACTGAGCTCCTCACCCTATCTCTGAGGGTGATCCCAGACATCCTGCGGAGGAAACTCATTTCTGCCGCTTGTATTCGCGACATTGTCCTTTCGGCCATTGCCCAAAGTTCATGACCAAAGGTGAGGGTAGGAATGTAGACCGACTTGTAAATTGAGAGCTTCACCTTCTGGTTCAGCTCCTTCCTCTAGTTCTACAGGGGGGATACAGAGGCGTTCCCAGGCCAGCTGTGAGACATAGTCCCTCCAACTTGTCTTCAGTCAGCCCCGAGGTCTTTTCCCGACTGGACATGCCCGAAACACCTCACCAGGGAGGCGTCCAGGAGGCAGCCGTAGTAGATGTCCGAGCCATCTCAGCTGGCTCCTCTGGACGTGAAGGAGCAGCAGCTCTACTCTGAGTCTCTACCGGATGACCGAGCTCCTCACCCTATCTCTGAGGGTGATCCCAGACATCCTGCGGAGGAAACTCATTTCTGCCGCTTGTATTCGCGACCTTGTCCTTTCGGTCATTGCCCAAAGTTCATGACCAAAGGTGAGAGTAGGAACGTAGACCGACCTGTAAATTGAGAGCTTCACCTTCTGGCTCAGTTCCTTATTCACCACAACAGACCGGTGCAGTGACTGCATCACTGCAGACGCCGTACCAATCCGTCTGTCAATCTCGCGTTCTAATAATAATAATGGATTAGATTTATATAACACGTTTCTAGACACTCAAAGCGCTTCACAGAGAAGTGAGAACCCATCATTCATTCACACCTGGTGGTGGTAAACTACTTTCGTAGCCACAGCTGCCCTGGGGTCGACTGACGGAAGCGTGGCTGCCAGTTTGCGCTTACGGCCCCTCCGACCACCACCTATCATTCATCATTCATTCAGAATCAGAATCAGAATCAGAATAGTTTTATTGCCATTGTTTGAGAACGGATTCACAAACTAGGAATTTTTCTTGGTGCAAACGTGCGACATAAAACACATATAACACATATTTGGTAATAAAAAGAGCTGTAACTGAGCTATCAGATAGACTTAGAAGGAATTCAAGGAATTCAAGGAGCTGCTGTTAGGAGTTATTGTTCATTTGCCTGATGGCCGAGGGGAAAAAACTGTTCAGGTGGCGGGAGGTGTGGGTCTGGATGGAGCGTAGTCTCCTGCCTGAGGGGAGAGGGGAGAATAGCGTGTGTCCAGGGTGAGAAGAGTCAGCTGTGATCCGACCCACACGCCTCCTGGTCCTGGAGGAGAACAAGTCCTGGAGGGATGGGAGCTTGCAGCCAATCACCTTCTCAGCAGCACGTACGATGCGCTGCAGTCTATTCTTATCCTGGACAGTGGCGCCGGGGAACCACACTGTGATGGAGGAGGTCAGGATGGACTCTATGATGGCGGAGTAAAACTGCACCAGCATCTCGGTCGGCACCTTAAGTTTCCTCAGCTGCCGCAGGAAGTACATCCTCTGCTGGGCCTTCTTGATGAGGGAGCTGATGGTCAGCTCCCACTTGAGGTCCTGGGTGATGATGGTGCCCAAGAAACGGAAGGAGTCCACAATGGGGACGGGGGTGGGAGAGTCAATCAGAGTGAGGGGGGATGGTGGGGCTGTGACTTTCCTGAAGTCCATGATCATCTCCACTGTTTTCTGGGCGTTCAGCTCCAGGTTGTTGAGGCTGCACCAGGACGTCAGCCGGTCCACCTCTCTCCTGTAGGCGGACTCATCGCCATTCGAGATGAGCCCGATGAGGGTGGTGTCATCCGCAAACTTGAGCAGTTTTACGGATTGGTGACTGGAGGTGCAGCAGTTTGTATACAGGGAGAAGAGCCAGGGGGAGAGTACACAGCCCTGAGGAGTACCAGTGTTTGTGGTTCGACTGTCCGAGACAATCTTCCCCAGCCGTACGTGCTGTCTTCGGTCTGTCAGGAACCGAAGACAGTGTGAGCAGCACCGGGGGCAAGGGGGAAGTGTCCTGCCCAAGGACACAACGGCAGCGATTTGGATGGTAAGAGGCGGGCAGCAAACCAGGAAACCTCAGGTTGCTGGCACGGCTACTCTCCCCCCCCCCCCCCCCCCCCCCCCAAAAAAGGGCACTTCACCTTGAACAGGTAGCATCAAATCAGTTGGATTTATTGTTCCTCTATATTTGAGTCATCATCTTCTACTTGTACCTCGCTGTTGCCCCCTGCAGGGCGGAGTACATACTGCACGTGTGAGCGCCGCTCTCGTGCGATCGACCGCTTTCATTAAGGTGATGTTTGCTGGGGGGCGGGGGGGGGAGGTTGCCAGTGGGTCGCCATGGTAACATCAAAGCTGCTATTATTACAAGCCAGTGCAGCATCATTATTTTCAAGGCGCCCTGGTTTGTGTTAAACACAGAAGATACATTCATCTATGATGAAAAGCAGAATGCATGAAGTGGGTTACTGCACTGTTGATTATTTCAAGTATTTCAAGGACTGTGCAGACACCAACGAGCTCAGGCTGCCGGGCATGGCCGGGGTTCTCACCGGGATGCTGTCAGGCGGACGCCACACACAAACACGACTAAGCGTCCCGTTAGCCAGCAGGTGAGACGGATGGCTTTCCCAAAACGAGGCTGCTGCTGCTGCTGACGCGGGGCCTTAAATCAATGGCGGGTGGCAGGCGTTGAAACAAAGTGCCTGCAGCGTGCGTACCTTTGAGACGCTCGCCGCCGCCTTTCCCTCTTCGCACGTATAAATAATATATGGTGAACTCTCTCCTTTGAGAAAACGTGGAGCGCGAGTCACTTCGGCAGCTGATAAAAAGTGCAGAAGTGGAACACACAATAATGACCCCCGTGTTTCTAGAATCTATCTACATATATCTAACACACTCATCTTTTACCATCAATAATCCATACTCTCATCTTTAACACATCGTCTGTCCAACCAGGCCTCGGTCTTGTCAGTCCGGGGATCCAACAGTATTGAACTGTCTTTCTGTCTTGCCTCTGGTGAGGGCGGTCACATTTTTTTCTCCTCTTGTCTTCTCCCTGCTTGCTCTCTTTGTCTTGTCCTGTCTACACTTTTTTGCAGCCTCTTTCTTTGCGCTGTCCTCCAAATCGAAACATCAGACATGGAATTGATTAGCTGGACTCTCGACGAGGAAAACAGGTTCAGGAGAGCCTGGCTGCCCTGATGGAACCATTGCTGCGGGGTACGTGAGAGATTCCTGGGACAAATGGAGAATCATGTGCCTCAGTCCTTTCAATCGAGGACGTGGAAGACATCTACCTATTTGGAACCGTGATCGTGGGACACCTGCTGATTGGGCTGGGCATTGCTCTGGTGTATCGTCAAATTCGTAAGACGATGGCAGCCACTCAAGGAGCCCAAAGGCTGTTCGTCGCAATGGAAGGATTGGGTCGGGCTGTGGGATCACAGACTGGGGCGATTTCTGAGAGCCATATGAGAGCCAGCATGGACGAATAAAACAGACAAGCCATTGTAATGTCTGCTCGCGGAAAAACAAAAATCCGAATCTACGATTTGACTCCCTCGAATGGCCTTGACGCTGCAACAACAGGAGCAGGCTGTTCTGAAAACATCCCCAATATCACCTTTTTCCCACCTTTTTTAAGGAGCGCCGTAAGTGGCTGATCCGTTGGCGGTCCTGTTCTTGTCTCCCTGTAACGTATGTCTGCTCTTAGTGGGACTGTGCCGAAAATGTAATTTCAGTTCTTATATGTCTTGTACATGTTAAGAATGGACAACAATGAAGCATCCTCAATCCTGAATGAGACCACATCAGCTAACATGGCGTAATGGACGAGCCCGTAATGAACCATCACTTCAGGGGCAAAAAAACCCCCCAAAAAACGCTGCCATTCTTCATAATTACGGCCGGATGTGATTTCCAGGCGGCACCCGGGTTGACATTTACCAACACGCACGGACGCGGCCGTTAGAGTCAGGCAAGACCGCCATTTATGGATTCTCCTCCATTGGAAAATGTGGAGGTTATCATCATTACTGTCTGATTCCAATCAATGCAAGTCATCACAATCATACCAACTTATATTCTTGTCTTCATGAAAGAAAGGAATGTGAAACATGCTTGTATTATCATGAAACACCTTTCACTTGTTAACATTCATCTCTTTCATAAATACATCAATATAAATGATATATAATAGAGGGTACTGTGGTTTATCCGTTATACAGTAGAGCGGAATATAGGTTAGGTCAGGAAAAAACACGGAGGCTATTTCATCCCTACAAGCCTGTTTCCCAGGTTTGCCTGCTCTTCAGGGGATTCAGGGAAATCCCCTGCGAAACAGGCTTGTAGGGATGAAATAGCCTCCGTGTTTTTTCCTGACCTAACTAGAGATGTCGGCAGACCGATATTATCGGCCGATAAATGCGTTAAAATGTAATATCGGAAATTATCGGTATCGGTTTTTTTATTATCAGTATCGGTTTTTTTTCGTTTTTTTTTTTTTTTTTTTAAATTTCTTTTATTTTTATTAAATCCACATAAAAAACACAAGATACACTTACAATTAGTGCACCAACCCAAAAAACCTCCCTCCCCCATTTACACTCATTCACACAAAAGGGTTGTTTCTTTCTGTTATTAATATTCTGCTTCCTACATTATATATCAATATATATTAATACAGTCTGCAAGGGATACAGTCGGTAAGCACACATGATTGTGCGTGCTGCTGCTCCACTAATAGTACTAACCTTTAACAGTTAATTTTACAAATTTTCATTAATTACTAGTTTCTATGTAACTGTTTTTATATTGTTTTACTTTCTTTTTTATTCAAGAAAATGTTTTTAATTTATTTATCTAATTTTATTTGATTCATTTTTTTAAAAAGTACCTTATCTTCACCATACCTGGTTGTCCAAATTAGGCATAATAATGTGTTAATTCCACGACTGTATATATCGGTTGATATCGGTATCGGTTGATATCGGTATCGGTAATTAAAGAGTTGGACAATATCGGCATATCGGATATCGGCAAAAAGCCATTATCGGGCATCCCTAGACCTAACGTATATATGTGATATATATGAATGAGGTAGATCCCCTGCACTTGGTCCATTGAAAAGTAGCTCGGGTGTGGCCACACCTGGTGTAGGCTGTCTAAAAAGTTGTGCCCTGCTTTTTGCCTGCAGGCGGGACACACAATGAATGAATGAGTGAAGTGTTCGCACACAAAGACGTGGTTTGCACTATAGACATCTTACAAGTAGACACAGAATGGAGCGCTACTGGCGCTGACGAGACGCGGGGCCGCCATCTTGGAGTGGTGATCCGCTCCACTCAGTGCAATTCATTTGGCAGGAGCAATGAACATTTAATTCATCTTACCTCACTGAATACCACTGATTTCCACATGCTTTTTTCTCATACGTGTAGCTATGATAAAGGACACATGTTTTATTAGAAAGTCTTTATATCAACTAAAACCACCAATCTGTTTCACTGGATTCAGAATAAAACCAAATTCTGTTTTACCCAACAATGTTAGTATTTGAATATTGTTACTTGAAGACTTATTCCTGGTTACAATTATACTGTTAAGAAAGTATTGTCTTATACTTTGCCTAAAATGCATCATAATCAGTGGCGACTGGTGAATTTTATTTTAGGTGGGGCTGAAAGTTTGTAAACCAAACCCCTGTAGGGGCGTCATCCTCCCCCAGAAGATTTATTTGTGATTGTCATATACAAATGAAGCATTCTGACTAAATAATGAAGACAAAATAGAACATTTCATAGGTTTGCAGAGAACTATATACAATATGCACACACTCTTGTCACAAAATACAACCAATAGTACGTTAATGTTAAATCTTACTTGTGAAAAGTAATCCCCCGATTCCTATTTTCAACAGTCCGCTCATTTGAGCAGGAAAACGCTGAACACCATTTTTGTTTTCTACCTGTCAACTGTCAGTTTAGCATCTTTGTTTTCTACCTGTCAACTGTCAGTTTAGCATCTTTGTTTTCTACCTGTCAACTGTCAGTTTAGCATCTTTGTTTTCTACCTGTCAACTGTCAGTTTAGCATCTTTGTTTTCCACCTGTCAACTGTCAGTTTAGCATCTTTGTTTTCTACCTGTCAACTGTCAGTTTAGCATCTTTGTTTTCCACCTGTCGACTGTCAGTTTAGCATCTTTGTTTTCTACCTGTCAACTGTCAGTTTAGCATCTTTGTTTTCTACCTGTCAACTGTCAGTTTAGCATCTTTGTTTTCCACCTGTCAACTGTCAGTTTAGCATCTTTGTTTTCTACCTGTCAACTGTCAGTTTAGCATCTTTGTTTTCCACCTGTCGACTGTCAGTTTAGCATCTTTGTTTTCTACCTGTCAACTGTCAGTTTAGCATCTTTGTTTTCTACCTGTCAACTGTCAGTTTAGCATCTTTGTTTTCCACCTGTCGACTGTCAGTTTAGCATCTTTGTTTTCTACCTGTCAACTGTCAGTTTAGCATCTTTGTTTTCCACCTGTCGATTGTCAGTTTAGCATCTTTGTTGTCTACCTGTCAACTGTCAGTTTAGCATCTTTGTTTTCTACCTGTCAACTGTCAGTTTAGCATCTTTGTTTTCTACCTGTCAACTGTCAGTTTAGCATCTTTGTTTTCTACCTGTCAACTGTCAGTTTAGCATCTTTGTTTTCTACCTGTCAACTGTCAGTTTAGCATCTTTGTTTTCTACCTGTCAACTGTCAGTTTAGCATCTTTGTTTTCTACCTGTCAACTGTCACTTTAGCATCTTTGTTTTCTACCTGTCAACTGTTTGTATAGCATCTTTTTTTTCTACCTGTCAACTGTCAGTTTAGCATCTTTGTTTTCCACCTGTCGACTGTCAGTTTAGCATCTTTGTTTTCTACCTGTCAACTGTCAGTTTAGCATCTTTGTTTTCTACCTGTCAACTGTCAGTTTAGCATCTTTGTTTTCTACCTGTCAACTGTCAGTTTAGCATCTTTGTTTTCTACCTGTCAACTGTCAGTTTAGCATCTTTGTTTTCTACCTGTCAACTGTCAGTTTAGCATCTTTGTTTTCTACCTGTCAACTGTCAGTTTAGCATCTTTGTTTTCTACCTGTCAACTGTCAGTTTAGCATCTTTGTTTTCTACCTGTCAACTGTCAGTTTAGCATCTTTGTTTTCCACATGTCAACTGTCAGTTTAGCATCTTTGTTTTCTACCTGTCAACTGTCAGTTTAGCATCTTTGTTTTCCACCTGTCAACTGTCAGTTTAGCATCTTTGTTTTCTACCTGTCAACTGTCAGTTTAGCATCTTTGTTTTCTACCTGTCAACTGTCAGTTTAGCATCTTTGTTTTCTACCTGTCAACTGTCAGTTCAGCATCTTTGTTTTCTACCTGTCAACTGTCAGTTTAGCATCTTTGTTTTCTACCTGTCAACTGTCAGTTTAGCATCTTTGTTTTCTACCTGTCGACTGTCAGTTTAGCATCTTTGATTTCTACCTGTCGACTGTCAGTTTAGCATCTTTGTTTTCTACCTGTCAACTGTCAGTTTAGCATCTTTTTTTTCTACCTGTCAACTGTCAGTTTAGCATCTTTTTTTTGTACCTGTCAACTGTCAGTTTAGCATCTTTGTTTTCTACCTGTCAACTGTCAGTTTAGCATCTTTGTTTTCTCCCTGTCAACTGTCAGTTTAGCATCTTTGTTTTCTACCTGTCAACTGTCAGTTTAGCATCTTTGTTTTCTACCTGTCGACTGTCAGTTTAGCATCTTTGTTTTCTACCTGTCGACTGTCAGTATAGCATCTTTGTTTTCTACCTGTCGACTGTCAGTTTAGCATCTTTGTTTTCTACCTGTCAACCGTCAGTTTAGCATCTTTGTTTTCTACCTGTCAACTGTCAGTTTAGCATCTTTGTTTTCTCCCTGTCAACTGTCAGTTTAGCATCTTTGATTTCTACCTGTCGACTGTCAGTTTAGCATCTTTGTTTTCTACCTGTCGACTGTCAGTTTAGCATCTTTGTTTTCTACCTGTCAACTGTCAGTTTAGCATCTTTGTTTTGTACCTGTCAACTGTCAGTTTAACATCTTTGTTTTTTACCTGTCAACTGTCAGTTTAGCATCTTTGTTTTGTACCTGTCAACTGTCAGTTTAGCATCTTTGTTTTCTACCTGTCAACTGTCAGTTTAGCATCTTTGTTTTCCACCTGTCAACTGTCAGTTTAGCATCTTTGTTTTCTACCTGTCAACTGTCAGTTTAGCATCTTTCTTTTCTACCTGTCAACCGTCAGTTTAGCATCTTTGTTTTCTACCTGTCAACTGTCAGTTTAGCATCTTTGTTTTCTCCCTGTCAACTGTCAGTTTAGCATCTTTGATTTCTACCTGTCGACTGTCAGTTTAGCATCTTTGTTTTCTACCTGTCGACTGTCAGTTTAGCATCTTTGTTTTCTACCTGTCAACTGTCAGTTTAGCATCTTTGTTTTCCACCTGTCAACTGTCAGTTTAGCATCTTTGTTTTCTACCTGTCAACTGTCAGTTTAGCATCTTTGTTTTCTACCTGTCAACTGTCAGTTTAGCATCTTTGTTTTCTACCTGTCAACTGTCAGTTTAGCATCTTTGTTTTCTACCTGTCAACTGTCAGTTTAGCATCTTTGTTTTCCACCTGTCAACTGTCAGTTTAACATCTTTGTTTTCTACCTGTCAACTGTCAGTTTAGCATCTTTGTTTTCCACCTGTCGATTGTCAGTTTAGCATCTTTGTTTTCTACCTGTCAACTGTCAGTTTAGCATCTTTGTTTTCTACCTGTCAACTGTCAGTTTAGCATCTTTGTTTTCTACCTGTCAACTGTCAGTTTAGCATCTTTGTTTTCTACCTGTCAACTGTCAGTTCAGCATCTTTGTTTTCTACCTGTCAACTGTCAGTTCAGCATCTTTGTTTTCTACCTGTCAACTGTCAGTTCAGCATCTTTGTTTTCTACCTGTCAACTGTCAGTTTAGCATCTTTGTTTTCTACCTGTCAACTGTCAGTTTAGCATCTTTGTTTTCTACCTGTCAACTGTCAGTTTAGCATCTTTGTTTTCTCCCTGTCAACTGTCAGTTTAGCATCTTTGTTTTCTACCTGTCAACTGTCAGTTTAGCATCTTTGTTTTCTACCTGTCAACTGTCAGTTTAGCATCTTTGTTTTCTACCTGTAAACTGTCAGTTTAGCATCTTTGTTTTCTACCTGTCAACTGTCAGTTTAGCATCTTTGTTTTCTACCTGTCAACTGTCAGTTTAGCATCTTTGTTTTCTACCTGTCAACTGTCAGTTTAGGCTGCTCGCCGGCTCCTCATCACCACTTCAAGATGGCGGCCCAATTTCTCGCGTCACAGCAGCCAATGCTGCGTCTGCTTATAAGATATCTATGGTTTGCACACAGAGGGGTTTGTAAATCGAGGTTCCACCGTATTAACATTTCACACCAAATAATACAAATTGCGAGAATCGGTTTGAGTCCAGAATCGTGCTAAAACTCCAGAATTGATTCTGAATCAAATCTTCACCCCAAGAATGGGATCATGAGTTGTGGTAAGAGTCACATTCCTGCTGTCTATTCTGTCCTTAGCTATTTATGTTCCACTGCTTATCATCTGAGCCGTAAATAAGAAAAGATGGCTGTACACATCCAGAGCACGTGCATCCCATAATAAACACGAGCTGGGACGTGTCTATGTGCTGGCGTCCATGAAGTCCCTGCGGGGCTGTGTTACTTTTTTGGTTTGGACGGCTTAATGCCACAGAGACTTCCTGCAGGACGGCTTCCAAGCGCGGTTCCTCGCCGCACGCCACGCCTCCTCCTGGTGCCTGGGATGGAGTGGTTTCAGGAGAAGGGTGGACTTTAGTGGACGCCGACAAAGAGAAACGTGACTTCTATAGCTTTTCAAAAAGCCTTCTTTGGTTGGCGTCTCCTCCCGGTTTGGAGCGCCAAGCCAAGCGATGGAAGAAAACGCTGTCAATCAAAGAGCGTTTCATGAGTACTTGATATTCCCCACCGGTCCTGGCGGAGCCTGAACACATCTGAAGGTCTCATTGAGCGCCAGCCTGACCGGACTGTGAATAGACCTCAGGATTTTTTTTTTTTTACCCCCCACTATCCGAGTGTCTGTCTGTATAAATAAACATGTTTCAGGGGAAAAAGGCGCCTTTCCATCTTCTTGGGATTCAATGCCAGGCGTGTGAATAGGTGACCGTCTTTCAATTAGTGCTTCTAATGGCCAGTCTTTGCTTCTTTAAGACGTGTAAATACACAGCAAACACTCTTATTTACCTCGCCGCTCCCCCCCGGGGTAATCGCCTCGCATCAGATGACTTTGTTATCGAGTGCTTAAACGCCCGCCCCTTGCAGCGCTCGCCGCCGCTGGGCTCTAATTCAGTGTTTTTCAACCTTTTTGTTTTGGAGCCAAGGCACATTTTTTTGCGTTGAAAAAATGCGGAGGCACACCACCAGCAGAAAACATTAAAAAATGAAACTCAGTTGACAGTAAAAAGTTGTTGGATATGACTTTAAAGCATAACCAAGCATGCATCACTATAGCTCTTGTCTCAAAGTAGGTGTACTGTCACCACCTGTCACATAGCCCCGTAACTTATTTGGAGTTTTTTGGCGTTTTCCTGTGTGTAGTGTTTTACTTCTTGTCTTGTGCTCCTATTTTGGTGGCTTTTTCTCTTTTGTTGGTATTTTCAACATGAATAATATACACATGCTATGCAAATATACAACAACTTGTGAAAAATGAGTTGGAATTTCACAAGAAAAAGGTCACAATTTCACAAGAAAAACTTGGAATTTTGGCAGTATTACAATAAAAGTCGTATTTTTACTCAACTCCAGTCAAAATTTGACAAGAAAAACTGAACATTTGGCCAATATTATGATACAAGTCGCAATTTTAAAAGAAAAGCTTAAAATTTTGGCAATTTTAGAAAAGCAGTCGTAATTTTACTCAACAAAAGTCACAATTTTATAAGAAAACTAATAACAATCACAATTTTTACTTGGCAAAATTATGACAAAAGTCTTAATTTTTCCTCAAAGAATGTCACTATTGTACAAGAGAAAAAAAAAAAAAGTCAATATTGTGATACAAGTCATCATTTTGCATTAAAAAGTAATAATTTTACATTAAAAAAGTAATAATTTTACAAGAAAATATTGCAATATTACAGAAACAGAAAGAATATGAGAAATTGTTCCTAATTTTATAAGAAAAATGTCGACATATTGTGACAAAAAGACTGATTTTAGTTAATTAATTTATTTTTTTGTTTGTAATTGGTTTTTAATCTTCCTTATTTACGTCGTTATTACAGTATGTCTCTATATACATATTTATTTTATTTTTTTGTTAATTTTGGCCAAAGAGGGCAAATTTCAATTTCTTACACACACTTGTTATTTCATATGCTGACCAGAGGGGGAGCACTTCAAATTGTTACACACACTTGTTATTTCATATGTTGACAGAGGGGGAGCACTTTTAGAACCGACACAGTTTTGTTTTTGGGACCACCCTCATTTTGTTAGATGTCACTAGCAGAAAACATTAAAAAATTAAACTCAGTTGACAGTAAAAAGTGGTTGTGGCAATTGTTGGATATGACTTTAAAGCATAACCAAGCATGCATCACTATAGCTCTTGTCTCAAAGTAGGTGTACTGTCACCACCTGTCACATCACACCCTGACTTATTTGCTGTTTTTTGCTGTTTTCCTGTGTGTAGAGTTTTTACGGAGCCCCTAAAGGGACATGGGGGAATTTTTTTTTTTTTTTTTTTTTTAATTTTTTTTTTTTTTTTTTAAACAAGGGGGAAATTTTATTTATTATATTTTTTTTGTATTTTTTTATTTTTTTAGACATGTACGCGCACAAGAAAGTTTTTATAAAGTTATAAAAAATTTAAAAAAAAGAATTATTTTTATTTTTAAATTTTTTTTAAGACATGTATCTCGTGCGCACGAGAAACTTTCTTGTGCGCACGAGATACATGTCTAAAAATTTTTATTTATTTATTTATATATATATATTTTTTTAGACATGTATCTCGTGCGCACGAGAAACTTTCTTTTGCGCACGAGATAGTTTCTCTTGCGCACGAGATACATGTCTAAAAAAAATATAATAATAATAAAAATACATTTTTTTAAAAAAATTTTTTTAAACTTTATAAAAAGTTTCTCATAAAAAAAAATGTAATGTGGCTTTTTCTCTTTTTTTGGTATTTTCCTGTCGCAGTTTCATGTCTTCCTTTGAGCGATATTTCCCCGCATCTACTTTGTTTTAGCAATCAAGAATATTTCAGTTGTTTTTATCCTTCTTTGTGGGGACATTGTTGATTGTCATGTCATGTTCGGTTGTACTTTGTGGACGCCGTCTTTGCTCCACAGTAAGTCTTTGCTGTCGTCCAGTGTCAGGTTCAAACACCGATGACATCTATTAAAAAGACAAGGAGCAAGGAATTAAACAGGGACAGGATTTAATTGAGCTCAATGAGGAGAGCGCGTACACCTGTACTCTTGTGCAGTGTCGTCCCACGCTCTGATGAAAGAATTGCACGCCTCCTCTTTTATTTGGACTTTCCCTGATTACATGGCAACAGCTGTTTCTAAGGGGAGAGGGGGTCGTAAACAGCCGTTGCCCTCGGTCACAAAACTGTTCAAAGAAAAGTTGCCTGGAGCTTGCGTCAGGTCCTGCTTCCTCTCCGCTTTGTAGATCTCGGGTCGAGACAAGATCTTCCTGTGGATCACAATAGATCAAAGAAACCGACACCTTCATGTCGCTTCCTGTCGTACACAGTGGAGTTTTACAAGCCTTTTGCTTGGTAAGATTAAAGACAGCTTTTGTCTGCTTGCCGGGAACTCATGGAAACACTAAGTTATGTGATAACTGTGAAGAATGTATACATATATATGCAAAAGTTATTTCTTTCTATTCATAGTCATATTTGAAAACAGCCAGTGTTTTTCCATTTGTACTCTTTCTATTTGTCCGCAAGTAAACTGTGTGTGTTACCTTGAAGACTTGGAATGTAGGACTTGGAGTACTCCCTTATATCTTATCTGCGGTAGAACAATGAGGCCGTGTTCCTTCCCTGAGAGGTGGGGGCTTTCTTTCTGTGTAAGAAGGAGGTTCTTCCGTATGAGTGTTAGAACGACTTAGGAAGCCGGTATGAATGTATTAGTCTAGGTTGTTCTCCTGAAATTTCAGTAAAACTTGATGATATTCCTATTCTGTCCTGGTGATCCTTCTTACTCAGTTTATATGTCATCCAAAAGAACTTGGGATTGACCAGTAACTTAAATTCCCTTGGAGGAAGAACTGGTCCGACGCAACGTAACTTAGATATAATTATTCTGACATCCAGCATTCTGTTTTTGTTTACTTTGTAGCCAGTTCAGTTTTAGTTTCGTTCTGCATAGCCTTCCCAATCAAGAATATTTCAGTTGTTTTTATCCTTCTTTGTGGGGACATTGTTGATTGTCATGCCATGTTCGGATGTACATTGTGGATGCCGTCTTTGCTCCGCAGTAAGTCTTTGCTGTCGTCCAGCATTCTGTTTTTGTTTACTTTGCAGCCGTCATGATCTGTGGTCCGGATCATGTTTTTGTTATGTTCTGTTAGTTTTAGACTCCAGTAGTTCCTGTTTGTGTGCACCCTTGTTTGTTTTAATGGCGACTTATTAGTTTCACCTGCCTCTGGTGTTCGGGACACGCACCTGCTCTAATCAAGAGACCATTATTCAAGCCTGTCTTTGCCAGTCAGTCGTCATGCCATACCATAGTTCATGCTGCCCGTTTTCATGTCCGGTTCCAAGTTCGTGCTATTGGTTCGATTCATGCCGTGTCCACGGAAATGTTAGTTGTTTCATGCCACAGTTTGATACAGTTTCTCTATGTCCATAGTTCTCGCTAAGTGTTAGCGTCTATGTTTCCTACGTTGTTGTTTTTTGTTCTTTAGCCTCTCGTATGAACGGCACGCTTTCCTTTTGTTTTGGTTCCTGTCTTTTCGGAGGTGTAGGATTAATTGATTGTTAAATACTGTATGTTCCTACCTTCAAGTCCTGTTTGCATCCTGGGAGAACAAACCTGGCAGCAAGCTGCGACCCCCCCGTTATGAATGATGAATGAATGATAGGTGGTGGTCGGAGGGGCCGTAGGTGCAAACGGGCAGCCTCGCTTCCATCCGTCTACCCCAGGGCAGCCGTGGCTACAAATGTAGCTTACCACCACCAGGTGTGAATGAATGATGGGTTCCCACTTCTCTGTGAGCGCTTTGAGTATCTAATAGTAGAAAAGCGCTATATAAAATCGAAATCCATTTTTATTATTATTATGTTCGGATGTACATTGTGGACGCCGTCTTTGCTCCGCAGTAAGTCTTTGCTGTCGTCCAGCATTCTGTTTTTGTTTACTTTGTAGCCAGTTCAGTTGTAGTTTCGTTCTGCATAGCCTTCCCTAGGCTTCGATGCCTTTTCTTAGGGGCACTCACCTTTTTGTTTATTTTTGGTTTAAGCATTAGACACCTTTTTACCTGCACGCTGCCTCCCGCTCTTTCCGACATCTACAAAGCAATTAGCTACCTGCTGCCACCTACTGATATGGAAGAGTATTACACGGTTACTCTGCCCAGCTCTAGACAGCACCGACACTCAACAACAACACATCATTTGCAGACTATAATTACTGCTTTGCAAAGAATATTTTTAACCCAAATAGGTGAACGTAGATAATCTCCCACGGCACACCAGACTGTATCTCACGGCCGCGGCACAGTGGTTGAACAACACTGCTCTAATTGGCCAAACTAAACAAACACTTCTTTTTTTTTTCTGTTTCGCTCCGAGGTGTTGTTTTGCTGCGGGTGTTGCCGAGGGCAGTGAGGTCGGTTGCCCGGGCAACCGTAAGTGACACGGTGTCAAGGCCCGCCTGGTGCGTTTGAGTCATATTTCACACGTGTGTCGGCGACTTGATGTGACATTTGGTGACATTTAGCAGTGGAACAAGAACGAGGCCAGCAAAGGTCAAGATCCGCGGACACGGTTGACCAGGAGTTCTATGTGGAACTTTAATAGGTGTTTACTTTCAACATGTGCTTATTTGTAAACAAAGCAGGACGTTGGTCCAAATGTGGGGGTTTTTTTTTCTTTTCTTCCCCACTGCGGTTTGTAATTGGACTGAGACCGAGGAGACGCTTGTCATGTGTGAAGCGTTTGACGAGGACAACAAGTTCCCCTGGTGCTTCTCCTGACACAATCCAGCCTAATTGTTTGTTCCTTCATGTAGAAGAAGCGCACTAGATCAGGCCCTCGGGGGCCACAAGTAGCGAGTAGGGATGGGCGATAAAGTCTATGTTGCCATGTACAGTTTCACCTCTCGTTACCGAACCCATGTGGTTACTAACATGTCAATGAATGAACTTTTTAGAGCAGACCCGGGCAAATTAAAGGCCTACTGAAATGATTTTTTAAAATTTAAACGGGAATAGCAGATCCATTCTATGTGTCATACTTGATCATTTCGCGATATTGCCATATTTTTGCTGAAAGGATTTAGTAGAGAACATTGACGATAAAGTTCGCAACTTTTGCTCGCTGATAAAAAAAAGCCTTGCCTGTAGCGGAAGTAGCGTGACGTCACAGGAGCTAGTATTCCTCACAATTCCCCGTTGTTTACAATGGAGCGAGAGATATTAGGAGCGAGAAAGTGACGATTACCCCATTAATTTGAGCGAGGATGAAAGATTCGTGGATGAGGAACGTTAGAGTGACGGACTAGAATGCAGTTCAAGAGATATCTTTTTTCGCTCTGACCGTAACTTAGGTACAAGCTGGCTCATTGGATTCCACACTCTCTCCTTTTTCTATTGTGGATCACGGATTTGTATTTTAAACCACCTGGGATACTATATCCTCTTGAAAATGAGAGTCGAGCACGCGAAATGGACATTTAAAGTGACTTTTATCTCCCGGACAATACATCGGTGACACACTTAGCTACTGAGCTAACGTGATAGCATCGTTCTCAAATGAAGATAGAAACAAAATAAATAAACCCCTGACTGGAAGGATAGACAGAAGATCAACAATACTATTAAACCATGTACATGTAACTACACGGTTAAAAATTCTCAGCCTGGTAAGGCTTAACAATGCTGTTGCTAACGACGCTAAGGCTAATTTAGCAACTTAGCAACCGGACCTCACAGAACTATGATAAAACATTAGCGCTCCACCTACGCCAGCCAGCCCTCATCTTCCCATCAACACCCGTGCTCACCTGCGTTCCAGCGATCGACGGCGCGACGAAGGACTTCATCCGTGGGTTCGGCGGCAAGCATCGGCTAGGCGTAGTAAGTAGTCCTTGTTGTGTTGCTGTAAGTATTGTACTTAGCCGCTAATACACCGATCCATCCCACCTACAACGTTCTTCTTTGCAGCCTCCATTGTTCATTAAACAAATTGCAAAAGATTCACCAACACAGATGTCCAGAATACTGTGGAATTTTGTCGAAGAAAACAAGAGGCTTTTGTATCGGGTCGATGGGGTCCAACCACTTCCGTGGATTTTGTGACGTCACACGCATAAATCATATCCAAAGGAGTTTTTCAACCGGAAGTGTGGCGGGAATTTTAAAATGTCACTTTATTAGTTAACCCGGCCGTATTGGCATGTGTTTCAATGTTAAGATTTCATCATTGATATATAAACTATCAGACTGCGTGGTCGCTAGTAGTGGCTTTCAGTAGGCCTTTAAGGCATGCGGCCCGTTGAGCTTTTCAATCTGACCCGCCGGACATTCCCAAATAATATCTTTAGATTGTTTAAGATGTAAAGTGTAGCTGCCATTATAATGTGCACTCATCTTTTATAATGACCGGAAGTCTTCTACTATATAAGTCTTTCTATGGTTGGAATCTGCACTTATGGATGATATACTAGTTACTATGGTCATGTAATTAGTTACTATGGTCATGTAATTAGTTACTATGGTCATCTAACTAGTTACTATGGTCATCTAACTAGTTACTTTGGTCATGCAATTAGTTACTATGGTCATCTAACTAGTTACTTTGGTCATGTAATTAGTTACTATGGTCATGTAATTAGTTGCTATGGTCATGTAATTAGTTACTATGGTCATGTAATTAGTTACTATGGTCATGTAATTAGTTACTATGTTAATCTAATTAGTTACTATGGTCATCTAATTAGTTACTATAGTAATCTAATTAGTTATTATGGTCATGTAATTAGTTACTATGGTCATCTAATTAGTTACTATGGTAATCTAATTAATTACTATGGTCATGTAATTAGTTACTATGGTCATCTAATTAGTTACTATGGTAATCTAATTAGTTACTATGGTAATCTAATTAGTTACTATGGTAATGTAATTAGTTACTATGGTCATCTAATTACCGTATTTTCCGCACCATAAGGCGCCCCGTGTTATTAGCCGCACGTTTAATGAACGGCATATTTCAAAACTTTGTTTACCTGTTAGCCGCCCCGTGCTATTAGCCGCATCTACGCTACGCTAAAGGGAATGTCAAAAAAACAGTCAGATAGGTCAGTCAAACTTTAATAATATATTACAAACCAGCGTTCTAACAACTCTGTTCACTCCCAAAATGTAATGTGCAAATGTGCAATCACAAAAATAGTAACACTCAAAATAGTGCAGAGCAATAGCAACATCAATAACTCAACGTTGCTCATACGTTAGTGTCACACAACACACAAAATAAACATTTAAAGCTCACTTTCTGAAGTTATTACTCATCTACAAATCCCTCGAATTATTCTTCTTCGGTGTGCTTCACTTGTTTTTTGACACCATCTGTGATGTGGACGCGCATGCAGTCGTAGATCAACAGGAACGGCGCTGCGTGAAAAAAGTCACCCGGTGTCTTCGCGTAAACGTCTATCAACCACTCGCTCATCTTTTCTTCATCCATCCATCTCTTCGAGTTAGCTTTTATGATGACGCCGGCTGGAAAGTTCTCTTTTGGCAAGGTCTTCCTTTTGAATATCACCGTGGGTGGAAGTTTCTGGCCGTTAGCATGGCAAGCTAGAACCACTTCTCATTCCCTGTGGTGCGAATATTCACCGTACGTGTTCCCGTTGTATCCACAGTGCGGTTCACATGAATATCAAAAGTCAGTGGAACCTTGTACGCGTGTCTCTTAGTAGGAGACATTTTGTTGTCTTTACAGAAAAACAAATGAAATTAAATATCCGCGAGCTTCTTCTTCTCCGGGGGCGGGTGCTCACCTTGGCGGTTGCTTACAGTAGAAGAAGAAGCACTTCCTCTTCTATGGGGCGGTTGCTTACCGTAGAAGAAGAAGCGCTTCCTCTTTTACGGGGAAAAAAGATGGCGACTGTTTACCGTAGTTGCGAGACCTAAACCTTATGAAAATAAATATGAATATTAATCCATATATAAGGCGCACCGGGTTATTAGCCGCACTGTCTGCTTTTGACAAAAATTGTGGTTTTTAGGTGCGGCTTATGGTGTGGAAAATACGGTAGTTACTATAGTAATCTAATGAGTTACTATGGTCATGTAATGAGTTACTATGGTCATGTAATTAGTTACTATGGTCATCTAATTAGTTACTATGGTAGTATAATTAGTTACTATGGTAATGTAATTAGTTACTATGATAATCTAATTAGTTACTATGGTAATCTAACTAGTTACTATGGTCATGCAATTAGTTACTATGGTCATCTAATTAGTTACTATGGTAATCTAATTAGTTACTACGGTCATGTAATTAGTTGCTATGGTAATATAATTAGTTACTATGGTCATGTAATTAGTTACTATGGTCATCTAATTAGTTACTATGGTCATGTAATTAGTTAATATGGTCATGTAATTAGTAACTATGGTAATCTAATTAGTTACTATGGTCATGTAATTAATTACTATGGTCATGTAATTAGTTACTATGGACATGTAATTAGTTACTATGGTAATCTAATTAGTTACTATGGTCATGTAATTAGTTACTATGGTCATCTAATTAGTTACTATGGTCATCTAATTAGTTACTATGGTCATGTAATTAGTTAATATGGTCATCTAACTAGTTACTATGGTAATTTAATTAGTTACTATGGTCATCTAATTAGTTACTATGGTAATCTTATTTATAATCTAATTAGTTACTATGGTCATGTAATTAGTTACTATGGTCATCTAATTAGTTACTATGGTAATCTAATTAGTTACTATGATCATCTAATTAGTTACTATGGTAATCTAACTAGTTACTATGGTCATCTAATTAGTTACTATGGTCATGTAATTAGTTAATATGGTCATCTAACTAGTTACTATGGTAATTTAATTAGTTACTATGGTCATCTAATTAGTTACTATGGTAATCTTATTTATAATCTAATTAGTTACTATGGTCATGTAATTAGTTACTATGGTCATCTAATTAGTTACTATGGTAATCTAATTAGTTACTATGATCATCTAATTAGTTACTATGGTCATGTAATGAGTTACTATGGTCATCTAATTAGTTACTATGGTAATCTAATTAGTTACTATGATCATCTAATTAGTTACTATGGTCATGTAATTAGTTACTATGGTCATCTAATTAGTTACTATGGTAATCTAATTAGTTACTATGATCATCTAATTAGTTACTATGGTCATGTAATGAGTTACTATGGTCATCTACGTCACAGCAGCTCAGACGAGGCACCAAGCAGTGTGGGTGGGGAGCGTTTCCACAGACACGGAAGGAGATTTTCACAACAAAGTTCTAAAGCTTCTAAAGCTTAGTGATATATAGAATAGAATAGAATAGAATAGAATAGAAAGTACTTTATTGATCCCTGGGGGGAATTCAGCAAATATCAGATATATCAGATTGTAGGTGAGTTTATTTTGTACCCTTCGCGTTCATATTTCACTGTTTGTTGCATTTTTGTTGCGTTTCACTTGGTTGTAAAATATGTGGATGGAAAGGGGGTGTGACGTTCATATGTTGTCAATATTCAGTGTTTTATCCTTCATAGAACATTTTTAAATTCCATTACGTTTTTTAAGGCGGTCTGTCATGAAGTTTTTAGCATTCAATCAGACATTATTGTGAGGTTTTGTATTAGTGTTCCTAAAAATAAATATACCGGCCCCCAGACACACTTTTTTCTCTAAATGTGGCCCCCGAGTCAAAATAATTGCCCAGTTCTGTTTCAGATGGAGCCAAAAGTTTGGACACACCTTCTCATTCAATGCGTTTTCTTTATTTCCATGACTATTTACATTGTAGATTGTCACATCAAAACTAGGAATGAACACACGTGGACACAATTGGGACTTTTGACCATTTTGGCCGCCTTTTCCCCTCTTCTTCCCCGCCTTCCTGTGCACCATTGCTGGGTGTGTTTTGGACATTTGGACAAAAATAGTTTCAAGCATGTTTTACTCAATATAGGTCATCAAATCTCAGCAACAAGCTGTAATATCTTACTGACATCATTTAGGAGCAAAACACTTAAAACAAGTAAAACACTCTAACATCAAATCTGCTTAGTGAGAAGAATTATCTTATCAGACAGAAAATAAGCAAATATCACCCTTATTTGACATATTTCATCTTACTTAGATTTCACTTTTTGTAGTGTCACTGTTGGTTTTTTGAGGTCAAAACAGCAACAAGCTGTAATATATAATATACAAACGCAACATTATTAATATTGCTACTACGGATAATTTCAACAAAAACTCGTCAAAACAGCTCACTACCTATAATATGGGCTGTTTAAACATAAGATCATTGTCTCCCAAAATGTTATTAGTTAATGAGGTCATTAGAGACAACAATCTTAACGTCATTGGTCTCAGCGAAACCTGGCTCAAACCAGACGATTTTTTTGCGCTGAATGAGGCATCTCCTCCTAACTATACGAATGCGCATATTGCCCGTCCCCTTAAAAGGGGTGGGGGGGTTGCACTAATATACAATGAAAACTTTAACCTTAACCCTAACCTAAATAATACATATAAATCGTTTCAGGTGCTTACTATGAGGTCTGTCACACCGCTGCCTCTCTACCTGGCTGTTATCTTATATATATTTAGGACCAAACCCCTTAAAACAAGTAAAACACTGCTATAAAAATCTGCTGAGTGAGAAGAATTATCTTATCAGACAGAAAATAAGCAAATATCACCCTTATTTGACATATTTCATCTTACTTAGATTTCACTTTTTGTAGTGTCACTGTTGGTTTTTTGAGGTCATGTTAGCTCTAAAGCAGGGGTGTCCAAAGTGCGGCCCGGGGGCCATTAGCGGCCCGCCACACATTCTGGAAATGTTATTGCAAAAATAAACAAAGAACATTCAAAAAAGTGGAATGAGGTGGAATCTAACGAGAAAAAGTTGACACAAAGCTGCCATGCAGGCTGTTTTTAAAAAAAAAATTTGTCTTTCTTTTTTTCTTTTTTTGCCATTGTTTTAAAAAAAAAAAAAAGACAAAAAAATTCATGTAATAATGAATTATTTTCAAGGCTTCAGTTACTTCAAATATGAGTTTGAGTTTATTTGGAACATGCAAGCATACAACATGATACATCACAATTTCCAGTTTCTCTTGTCAACATGTTCGAAAAGGAGTAGGAAGAAGCAGAGCTTATTTAATCCGACCCCTTTTCTTTACACAACAGTTGCTAAAACTTTTTTGTTCACTTCCTGTTCACAATTTATTCACAATAAACTCCATAAGTAATCACAATAAAAAAAATAATAGTAATAATTTAATAATAATAATTGGTGAAGTAAGTCATATTTCATATGATGAGATACCGTATTTCCTTGAATTGCCGCCGGGAATATGGTATTCGCCAGCCTAGAATTACAGCCGGGTCAAACTCGTTTCGCAAAATAATTAGCGCATGCTTGGCACTTCCGCCGGGTCAAATATGAGTCATTAAATGACTTCCTCCTCCTGGTGGTAGAGGGCGCTAGTGATCCTTCTTGCGACTGCTGGTACTGCAGAAGACCGGTGCTGCAGAAGAAGACAACAGGCAGCAAGAGTGAGGAGCCATTGTTTCCTTGCACTTTTACCATGGAGGATTACATATCTAAAATAAAACAGTTTTCTAAACTGGACTTTCAATCGAAGCAGGAGGTAATACTTAAAAGGAAGATCTCCATCGAGACAGAGAGACTTTTAAAACTGAGGAAAGATAAGGAAGACTTCTATAGGAGCTGCGCATGGACTCATTTATACCTAAAGGTAAGACAATAATAACGTTTTTTTTATTAAATGTGCTTATCATGATAAGGTAAGCGCCGGAGTGAGAAGAGGTTTTAAATTAATTAACGCATGCTTGCCAATCCCGCATGCTTTTGGTAAACGCAGGAGTGAGAAGGGGGGGTTTAAATTAATTAGCGCACCTGCGGCTATTCAAGGAAATACAGTAAGTAAGATTACTTTAAGAATGAATGAATGGCTGTTGATGTAGTTTAGTTATTTAGTAATATTTCACTTTAAAATGTCTTATGCGGTAAATATTGCATATGTTGTGCAGATGCCATATAAAAACATTAAAGTTTTATTTGACAAAATAGCATAAAACTAAAAAATTATAGTTTAAAAGTAAAATGGACAGATATATCTGAAGTTGATCTCATAACTTAAGTGTTGAAAGTAAAAGAAAAACCTAATAAAAATGTATCACTTTATGACTGGGGCACCTTTTGGATCCCAAATATATTTAGTGGTAATTTATTTATTTTTTCACTGTGATTACTCAAAAATATGAAATAATTAAAATCAATGGTGTCCTGCATTATTGATCTTTTAGGGCTCTAATCACTAAATACTGCATATTTCAGTTTTACTATAAAAAACAAAGTTGTTTTTGACAGAAAAGCCATAAAACTTTTTTTTTTTAATAACTTTATTTGAACTTCAAGTTGATATAGAGCAGGGGTGTCCAATCTTTTTCCACTGAGGGCCGCACATGGAAAAATTAAAGCATGCGGGGGCCATTTTGATAGTTTTCATTTTGAAACCATAACAAAATATATGCATTTTTTTATTTATTTTACCTTTAGGGGTCCCGGGGACCATAAAGAGTCTCAGTCATTAAAATGTTAAAAATAAGTCAGATTATAATTTTTTTGAAATTATTTAACGCTTACAGTAAATCTCTATATCAACTTCAAGTTGATATAAACTAATACAAATTAAAAAAAAATGTTTTATGGCTTTTCTGTCAAAAACAACTTAGTTTTTTTTATAGTAAAACTGAAATATGCAGTATTTAGTCATTAGAGCCCTAAAAGATCAATAATGCAGGACACCATTGATTTTAATTCTTTCATATCTTTGAGTAATCACTAGGGATGTCCGATAATGGCTTTTTGCCGATATCCGATATTCCGATATTGTCCAACTCTTTAATTACCGATACCGATATCAACCGATACCTATATCAACCGATATATGCAGTCGTGGAATTAACACATTATTATGCCTGATTTGGACAACCAGGTATGGTGAAGATAAGGTACTTTTTTAAAAAAATTATAAAATAAGATAAATAAATTAAAAACATTTTCTTGAATAAAAAAGAAAGTAAAACAATATAAAAACAGTTACCTAGAAACTAGTAATGAATGAAAATTAGTAAAATTAACTGTTAAGGTTAGTACTATTAGTGGAGCAGCAGCACGCACAATCATGTGTGCTTACGGACTGTATCCCTTGCAGACTGTATTGATATATATTGATATATAATGTAGGAACCAGGGGCCGTACTTATCAAGCTTCTTAGAATTGCTCCTAGAAGTCTGCTAAGAGTTGACTTAAGAGTAAATAAATTCTTCGCTGAAAGCTGCACTTAAAAGTTAGTTATCAAGCGTCTTACTCACACTTTCAGCGAAGTGTAGGACTGAATCTTAAGTGTCACACTCAGAGCTGAATTACGACATTACTATGTGCCGTAAAGAAATATATTGGAAATATTTAAGTGGACAATGGGAGTGTATATTTTGACAATAAACTACAAAATAATACAAAACAAACTAGTCCCCGCCGGCACTCACGCTACCGCTCCCTCTCTTCTCTCGCCCACACACTCACTGATGTCACTCACCTCACGGCCACACACATACGCTACTGTCATAACATTTTCTTTCCAATTCATTAATTAGGCAACTAATTTGAAACTGCTGTGGGTGGCTCTATATATACTAGCCCACTGCAGACACATGCAGAAATCAACAAGGAATCGAAAAGTATTAAATCTGTGACAAAAATAATATCCGCTCTGTCTAAACGATACCGTTTGATCAGCTGCTCGTCATCAAAAAAAACAAAACAATGTTCCGTTCCCTGAACGTTCGCGCACGTCTCTCTCGCCTCAGTGCCACCCCCTGCTGGCAACTCCTAACCACTTAAGACACCTCTGAAGGTCTCTTAAACATCGTGGAGAGTAGGAGTGATTCTTAGACTTAAGAACGTTGATAAAAAGCTTTTATTCTTATGTTTGAGAGTAGGACTAAATTTCGCAAATTCTCAGGACTTAAGTGTAAAATGGCACTCTAAGAAGCTTGATAAGTACGGCCCCAGAATATTAATAACAGAAAGAAACAACCCTTTTGTGTGAATGGGGGAGGGAGGTTTTTTGGGTTGGTGCACTAATTGTAAGTGTATCTTGTGTTTTTTATGTTGATTTAATTAAAAAAAAAAAAAAACGATACCGATAATTTCCGATATTAAATTTTAACGCATATATCGGCCGATAATATCGGCAGGCCGATATTATCGGGCATCTCTAGCTAATACACAATATATGCAATATTTACCACATAAAACATTTTAAAGTAAAATATTTGAAGTAATTGGAGCCCTGAAAATAATTCATTATAACATGGATTTTTTGTCTTTTTTTTTGTTTTTTGAGCAATGGCAAAAAAAAGAAAAATGAAAAAACAGCCTGTATGGCAGTTTTTGTGTCAACATTGCAACTTTTTCTCGTTAGATTTCACCTCATTCCACTTTTTTTTTATGTTCTTTTTTTATTTTTACAACAGTATTTCCAGAATGTGTGGCGGGCCGCTAAACAATTAGCTGCGGGCCGCAAATGGCCCCCCGGGCCGCACTTTGGACACCCCTGATATAGAGATTAACTGTAAGCGTTAAATAAGAAATAATCATTTTACTTATTTTCAACATTTTAATGACTGAGACCCTTTATGGTCCCCGGGACCCGTAAAGGTAAAATAAATTTTAAAAATCCATATATTTTGTTATGTTTTGAAAATGAAAAATATCAAAATGGCCCCCGCATGCTTTAATTTTTCCGTGTGCGGCCCTCAGTGGAAAAAGTTTGGACACCCCTGCCATAAAATAAACACATCTTCCTTTTTCTTCTCGTTTTTTTACAAATAAGAATCAATAAGAGAAAAGTGAAAATGGGAACCAGGGAAATCTGACCAATTCCCATCCTGAGTCATCAACATGCATTAGGACAATATAAAAGAATCTTATTAATGGCTCTATCATTTATATTGTATGTTGTTGACATTACCAGTAATGTTGTCAAGCCATTCATTAATTATGATCTGTAACTAATTAACTTAATAACTCACTTTTTTCAATCTCATCTCAAAAGATGTTGGAAAAAAAGCCTTTATTTTGTGGTATTTTCATAGAAATTGACGACATGAAGTGACATCTTCTTTTAAAGAGATGCGGTCTGAGCCATTTACCAAAATAAAACATCAAATCCATACAACATAAAGTGTTTTCTGACAAATACAACAACTTGTTGCTTTTCATCGGCTGCACAGAAATAAAAGATCAATCTCAGAGCTGAGAGTTGGATGGAAATATTATTATTCATCAAAACTGGAGAGCAATCACTCCTCCATCCGCCAGAGAATAAGAAGACTGACAATATGCTGGTGCTATAGTTCTACCCCCTATGTGGACCTGACAATATGCTGGTGCTATAGTTCTACCCCCCTATGTGGTTCTACCCCCCTATGTGGACCTGACACTATGCTGGTGCTATAGTTCTACCCCCTATGTGGACCTGACAATATGCTACAAATGGATCAGTTCTACCCCTCTATGTGGACCTGACAATATGCTACAAATGGATCAGTTCTACCCCTCTATGTGGACCTGACAATATGCTACAAATGGATCAGTTCTAACCCCCTATGTGGACCTGACAATATGCTACAAATGGATCAGTTCTACCCCTCTATGTGGACCTGACAATATGCTACAAATGGATCAGTTCTAACCCCCTGAGGGCAATTAAAGATAGTTTTCTTGTGTTTAAATAAAAAAGATCTTCTTTGCATTTTGTTTTGTAGACAAACACACAAAGTCCTTGTCAGCTGGTCCTGATCCTCCTTTTTACCTGCTTTATTCATGTGGAAACACCTGTGTCACCTTGTGTGTGTGTGTGTGTGTGTGTGTGTGTGTGTGTGTGTGTGTGTGTGTGTGTGTGTGTGTGTGTGTGTGTGTGTGTGTGTGTGTGTGTGTGTGTGTGTGTGTGTGTGTGTGTGTGTGTGTCTCCTGATGCTCACTTTCATCTCACCTGTGTGGGTCTGCAAGCCAGGGTGTCTACTGTACGTACGTGTGTGTGTGTGTGTGTGTGTGTGTGTGTGTGTGTGTGTGTGTGTGTGTGTGTGTGTGTGTGTGTCTCCTGATGCTCACTTTCATCTCACCTGTGTGGGTCTGCAAGCCAGGGTGTCTACTGTACGTACGTGTGTGTGTGTGTGTGTGTGTGTGTGTGTGTGTGTGTGTGTGTGTGTGTGTGTGTGTGTGTGTGTGTGTGTGTGTCTCCTAATGCTCACTTTCATCTCACCTGTGTCTGTCTGCCAAGGTGTCTACTGTACTTGTGTGTGTGTGTGTGTGTGTGTGTGTGTGTGTGTGTGTGTGTGTGTGTGTGTGTGTGTGTGTGTGTGTGTGTGTGTGTCTTTGTGCGTGTGTGTGTCTGTCTGCCAGGGTGTCTACTGTACGTGTGTGTGTGTGTGTGTGTCTTTGTGTGTGTGTCTTTGTGCGTGTGTGTGTCTGTCTGCCAGGGTGTCTACTGTACGTGTGTGTGTGTGTGTCTTTGTGTGTGTGTCTTTGTGCGTGTGTGTGTGTCTGTCTGCCAGGGTGTCTACTGTACGTGTGTGTGTGTGTGTCTTTGTGTGTGTGTCTTTGTGCGTGTGTGTGTCTGTCTGCCAGGGTGTCTACTGTGTGTGTGTGTGTGTGTGTGTGTGTGTGTGTGTGTGTGTGTGTGTGTGTGTGCGTGCGTGTCTTTGTGTGTGTGTCTTTGTGTGTGTGTGTGTCTGTCTGCCAGGGTGTCTACTGTACATGTGTGCGTGTGTGTGTGTGTGTGTGTGTGTGTGTGTGCGTGCGTGTCTTTGTGTGTGTGTCTTTGTGCGTGTGTGTGTGTCTGTCTGCCAGGGTGTCTACTGTACATTTGTGTGTGTGTGTGCGTGTGTGTGTCCGTCTGCCAGGGTGTCTACTGTACGTGTGTGTGTGTGTGTGTGTGTGTGTGTGTGTGTGTGTGTGTGTGTGTGTGTGTGTGTGTTTGTGTCTTTGTGCATGTGTGTGTGTGTGTGTGTGTGTGTGTGTGTGTCTGCAAGGGCGTCTACTGTGTGTGTGTGTGTCTTTGTGTGTGTGTGTCTGCAAGGGCGTCTACTGTGTGTGTGTGTCTTTGTGCGTGTGTGTGTGTGTCTGTGTGTGTCTTTGTGCGTGTGTGTGTGTGTGTGTGTGTGTGTTTGTGTGTATGTTTGTGTGTGTCTGCAAGGGCGTCTACTGTGTGTGTGTCTGTGTGTGTGTGTCTTTGTACGTGTGTGTGTGTGTCTGGAAGGGCGTCTACTGTGTGTGTGTGTGTGTGTGTCTTTGTGCATGTGTGTATGTGTGTCTGTGTGTGTCTTTGTGTGTGTGTCTTTGTGTGTTTGTCATTCTCTTCCTGTGTCTGCATGCTTATTTGGGTGTGTGTCTGGCTTTTTTAATGTGTGTTATTTTGCTCGTTTGCTTGTGTGTACACCAGGGGTGGCCACACCTTTTCTGCAGGCCAGCTACTTTTCAATGTACCAAGTGGAGGACATCTACCTCATTCATATATTTCATTTATATTGATGTATTCATGAAAGAGAGGTGAACAAGTGAAAGGTGTGTCATGATGATACAAGCATGTTTAACATTCCTTTCTTTCATGCAGACAAGAATATAAGTTGGTATGATTGTGATGACTTGCATTGATTGGAATCAGACAGTTAGTGATGATAACCTCCACATTTTACAATGAAGTCCTCCTTCCTGTCCAATACCACATGAAAGTTTGTCCAGCTTCCATTCTCCTTTTTATGCACTTTACAAGAAATACATTGGCGGCAAACTCCCTAGCTTGCTAGCTTTTGGAGACTCTTATTTTGTTAGCGCAGGCAGGATGAAGCAGGGCTTTTATTGTGAAGACAGGAACTGTGTGATCGGTCTTTTAGAGTTTTGAGGCCGTTTCTCGCCAACAACATGGCTGGAGACGGACTCGGGCACGCCAATAAGACAAAACGAGGCATCTTGAAGAGACAGTTTTGAAAACGGTCTGTAAAACATCATCTATGCAACATTTTGACAACAAAACAAAACAAAACACCAAGACATGCACTCCGGCTTCCTCCCACCTCCAAAGACATGCACCTGGGGATAGGCCCCTCCCACCTCCAAAGACATGCACCTGGGTATAGGCCCCTCCCACCTCCAAAGACATGCACTCCGGCTTCCTCCCACCTCCAAAGACATGCACCTGGGGATAGGCCCCTCCCACCTCCAAAGACATGCACCTGGGGATAGGCCCCTCCCACTTCCAAAGACATGCACCTGGGTATAGGCCCCTCCCACCTCCAAAGACATGCACTCCGGCTTCCTCCCACCTCCAAAGACATGCACCTGGGGATAGGCCCCTCCCACCTCCAAAGACATGCACCTGGGGATAGGCCCCTCCCACTTCCAAAGACATGCACCTGGGTATAGGCCCCTCCCACCTCCAAAGACATGCACTCCGGCTTCCTCCCACCTCCAAAGACATGCACCTGGGGATAGGCCCCTCCCACCTCCAAAGACATGCACCTGGGGATAGGCCCCTACCACCTCCAAAGACATGCACCTGGGGGTAGGCCCCTCCCACCTCCAAAGACATGCACCTGGGGATAGGCCCCTCCCACCTCCAAAGACATGCACCTGGGGATAGGCCCCTCCCACTTCCAAAGACATGCACCTGGGTATAGGCCCCTACCACCTCCAAAGACATGCACCTGGGGATAGGCCCCTCCCACCTCCAAAGACATGGGGATAGGCCCCTCCCACCTCCAAAGACATGGGGATAGGCCCCTCCCACCTCCAAAGACATGCACCTGGGGATAGGCCCCTCCCACCTCCAAAGACATGCACCTGGGGATAGGCTCCTCCCACCTCCAAAGACATGCACCTGGGGATAGGCCCCTCCCACCTCCAAAGACATGCACCTGGGGATAGGCTCCTCCCACCTCCAAAGACATGCACCTGGGGATAGGCTCCTCCCACTTCCAAAGACATGCAATTGGGGATAGGCCCCTCCCACCTCCAAAGACATGCACCTGGGGATAGGCCCCTCCCACCTCCAAAGACCTGCACCTGGGGATAGGCTCCTCCCACTTCCAAAGACATGCACCTAGGGATAGGCCCCTCCCACCTCCAAAGACATGCACCTCGGGATAGGCCCCTCCCACCTCCAAAGACATGCACCTGGGGATAGGCTCCTCCCACTTCCAAAGACATGCACCTGGGGATAGGCCCCTCCCACCTCCAAAGACATGCACCTGGGGATAGGCTCCTCCCACTTCCAAAGACATGCACCTGGGGATAGGCCCCTCCCACCTCCAAAGACATGCACCTCGGGATAGGCCCCTCCCACCTCCAAAGACATGCACCTGGGGATAGGCTCCTCCCACTTCCAAAGACATGCACCTGGGGATAGGCCCCTCCCACCTCCAAAGACATGCACCTGGGGATAGGCTCCTCCCACTTCCAAAGACATGCACCTGGGGATAGGCCCCTCCCACCTCCAAAGACATGCACCTGGGGATAGGCTCCTCCCACCTCCAAAGACATGCACCTGGGGATAGGCCCCTCCCACCTCCAAAGACATGCACCTGGGGATAGGTTGATTGGCAACACTAAATGGTCCCTAGAGTGTGAATGTTGTCTATCTGTGTTGGCCCTGCGATGAGGTGGCGACTTGTCCAGGGTGTACCCCGCCTTCCGCCCGATTGTAGCTGAGATAGGCTCCGGACCCCCCCACTCCATGACCCCGAAGGGCATAAGTGGTAGAAAATGGATGGATGGATGGATGTTATGTAGACCACAAGGAAGTGTTTTACATGAAGAAATGGCTGTTCACTACGGGTGTACTTACCCTTACTGCATGCACGGTGTGTGTGTGGGGGGGCTATTTCCACACTATTGATCAGAGAGACCAATGATTAACGAGTCCAATTAAAAGCCCGGTCTGACATATTCCCGTCAAAGTAGGGTAATGCACGATAAATAGCTCACGCTGGGGAGCTCATTGGAATTCCTCTTCATCTTTAAAGTCCTGCCTGATATATGAATGGACATACCACACTGGTCGATCGGTGTGTTAGAACTCGGCAGTGGTGTGCCCTCAGGGCCAGCAAGGCCTCCTCTGCTGGCCTAACATAACCAGAAATCATCGTCATAATTAAAGATCAAAGTAATTTTTTTATTTACTTTCCCTAAATATCAAAGTATTCCTATTCTCTTCACGTCGTATTCATATTCTCTTTTCGCTCCCAGTCTGTGGAACGCTCTCCCTGACCACCTGAGGGCACCACAGACTGTGGATGCTTTTAAAAAAGGCTTAAAAACCCTTTTTTTTTTAAAAAGCTTTTTTTTTTTTTAGATTTATGCATGCTAGTTCTAGCTATTAGGCTGTTCTAGTTCTTATTTTTTAATTTTTTTATTATCTTTTTATTTTTTTAATACACTGTAGCACGAGACTGTGATTGGATACTCACTGGTCACTCCAAAGTGAGTATCCAATCACAGGTTGCAATTTAGCAGAAAGCAAGAAATGTTGCGCCGGGCAAGCAGAGCAATCACTGATACTCACAGTTAGAATAATTAAAAATTATCACATAACTCTTATGCTTAAAGGCCAATGAAGTACACGGTTGTGTACTTATGGACTAAGTACATCATATCAAAAGATGATTCTTAGTTTTTATTTTAATTAGGGTCCAATAAGCCCAAATAGCAAAGAGAAATTAAAGCATGTAAACAAACAGCTTGGGCCTTAAGAGGTTAATGGAGGTGTTTGGATGTTTTTAAGGGCTTTAAAGGCAGAATAGAGCGACTCCAATAGGCTCCATTGTAAGCTAACTTGGGTCAGGTTCAAACACTGATGCCATCTATTAAACAAGACAAGAGGCAAAGAATTAAACAGAGACAGAATTCAATTTGAACTCAATATATTGAGGAGAGTCGCCGTCGACCTGTAACCTCAGCACGCTCTCCCAAAAGATGGCACTACTCCTTCTTTATTTGACGTTCTCCCCCCCACCTGACCACAGCTGCTTCCAGAGGGAAGTGGGTCGTAAACAGCGTTGCCTTTGGCTACCGAACAGTTCAAAAGGAGAGGTCGTAAAATAGTTCAAAAAGAGTTCCATAAAATAGTTCAAAGAGAGTTCCATAAAATAGATCAAAAAGAGTTTGTTAAATACTTCAAAAAGAGTTTGTCTGGAAATTGGGCAGATCCTGTCATCTCTCCGCTTTGAAGTCCCAGTGGAGTTTTACGAGCCTTCTTCCTGGTTGGTTTCTGTCATGTCTGTGTGATCATGTTTTGTTTTAGTCATGTTTTGTTTTGTTTAGTTATCGGACTCTTTAGTTTCTGTTTACGCTCCATTGTTTTTATTTCCATGGCTACCCATTAGTTTTCACCTGTCCTCATGTCACGCACCCGTCTCACGCTTTGCACTCGCACACCTGTCGCTAATCATGTCACTGCTATTTAAGCCTGTCTGTTTCTGTTGATCGTCCTGGTGACATTATCCTATCTTACCCCCATACTTGCCAACCTTGAGACCTCCAATATCGGGAGGTGGGGGGTGGGGGGCTTGGTCGGGGGGGGGGGGGGGGGTTTGGGGGCGTGGGGCGTGGTTATTTACAGCTAGAATTCACCAACTCGAGTATTTCATATATATTTCATATATATATACTGTATATATATATATATATATATATATATATATATATATATATATATATATATATATATATATATATATATGTATGAAATACTTGACTTTCAGTGAATTCTAGCTATATATATATATATATATATATATATATATATTTTATTTACATAGGAAAAAAAAACAACTTGAATTTCAATGTTCCGGTGGCTATCCATTAGATGGCAGTATTGTCCTGTTTAACTTCTCCGTTCATGATGAGTATATCATTTCGGCCACCGTGTTCAATGGAGAAGTCTGTTCTACAAAATTTACAGGCAACATACCCCTTCCCCTTCGAACTGTCCTGGATGAACTGAAATTCTTGTTTCCATTCGTTTTGGAACTTGCAAGCGTATTTCTTCATCTTGCTCGTCGACGGCGTCGCCATGTCTGTAATTTCCTCGTTCTTCTGCTTCGTCTCCTTGTTGTGTGCGCAGTTGTGCACTCTACTCTCTAAAAGCCCTAGATGTTATAACGTCATTGGGCAGGCAAGCTGTTTATATTGTGGGAAAGCGGACGTGAGAACAGGCTGTCCCCACTCAGTCTCAGGTCCGCATTGAGCTGGAGGGGGCGTGGCCTCCAGCTCCGGCTGAATACCGGGAGTTTGACGGGAGAAAATCTCTGCCGGGAGGTTGTCGGGAGAGGCGCTGAATACCGGGATTCTCCCGCTAAAAACGGGAGGGTTGGCAAGTATGCTTACCCCTGACATTCTGGATTTGCTCTGTGCTGACTTATTTCATGCTTGTCACAGTAAGTGTAGTTTTTCTTCTCCATAGTTTCTGTCTAAGTGTTTTTTGTTTCTTAGCCAAGTTTATCTCCGCCTTTGTGCGCGCCTTTTGTTTGCACCTTTTTTTTTGTAGTCTAGAGTTAAAAATAAATCATGTACTCACCTTCACGCCTTGCCCGCGCCAACTTTCCTTTGCATTCCAGGAAAACACAACACCCCAAAGTCCCCGTTTTGACAGTTTCAAAGACAGCCTTTTGTCTTTTTGCCTGGAACTCATTTCAACACAAAGTTTTTTGTGATAACTTACAAACAATTATTCTAATAACTTTTGACTGCATGTATTTAATATTTAGAATGCAAGGTGTCAGGGCTTCCAACAAATCATGCTGTGTCTCCTTCTCCCGGGTTTTAGAGTTTCTTCATCACTCTGTCAGAGGAACCACCTTGACGCCTCAGACTTGTACCCCAAGGACAACTTGATGCCTCAGACCTGTACTCCGAGGACAACTTGATGCCTCAGACCTGTACCCCAAGGACAACTTGATGCCTCAGACCTGTACTCCAAGGACAACTTGATGCCTCAGACCTGTACCCCAAGGACAACTTGATGCCTCAGACCTGTACCCCAAGGACAACTTGATGCCTCAGACCTGTACTCCAAGGACAACTTGATGCCTCAGACCTGTACTCCAAGGACAACTTGACGCCTCAGACCTGTACCCCAAGGACAACTTGACGCCTCAGACCTGTACTCCAAGGACAACTTGATGCCTCAGACCTGTACTCCAAAGGCAACTTGATGCCTCAGACCTGTACCCCAAGGACAACTTGATGCCTCAGACCTGTACTCCAAGGACAACTTGATGCCTCAGACCTGTACCCCAAGGACAACTTGATGCCTCAGACCTGTACCCCAAGGACAACTTGATGCCTCAGACCTGTACCCCAAGGACAACTTGATGCCTCAGACCTGTACTCCAAGGACAACTTGACGCCTCAGACCTGTACTCCAAGGACAACTTGATGCCTCAGACCTGTACTCCGAGGACAACTTCACGCCTCAGACCTGTACCCCGAGGACAACTTGATGCCTCCGACCTGTACCCCAAGGACAACTTGATGCCTCAGACCTGTACCCCAAGGACAACTTGATGCCTCAGACCTGTACCCCAAGGACAACTTGATGCCTCAGACCTGTACTCCAAGGACAACTTGATGCCTCAGACCTGTACCCCGAGGACGGCCAGCGACTCGGGGGAGAGGTAGATTGTCAGTTGGCTGCCTCACTTGCAGGTTAACTTCCTTTCATCTCCACATCCCAGACATTGATTCCTCCCTTTTTATTCCTCATTTCTTTTTTCCTCTGGGACTTTTCTCTCTCTCTCTCTCTCTCTCCGTCTGTCCATCTCTCTCCCAAACAGCCAAGCGGGACTTCCCTGCTGTCAGCGTTACAAGAGCGACGACAAGCCAAATGTAATCAGGTCAGTGCGGTTTGATAATTGCATTATGATGGCAGATCTCATCTGCATTTGTTACGCGGACGTTGATGAATAAATGATGAAGAGCGAGGTCGGCCGCGGCCTCGCAAGGTCAGGAAGAACATGCACGTTTCCTTTTAGCCAACATTCACAGCGAGTCTTCAGTCGCCATTTTCAGGCCTGCTCCTGATGGGTTGGGTTAGGGCAGACCTAGGCAAGTTAAGGCCCGGGGGCCACATGCGGCCCGTTAAAGGCCTACTGAAAGCCACTACTAGCGACCACACAGTCTGATAGTTTATATATCAATGATGAAATCTTAACATTGCAACACATGCCAATACGGCCGGGTTAGATTAGTAAAGTGCCATTTTAAATT
Organism: Entelurus aequoreus; assembly: GCF_033978785.1. Taxonomy (NCBI): domain Eukaryota; kingdom Metazoa; phylum Chordata; class Actinopteri; order Syngnathiformes; family Syngnathidae; genus Entelurus; species Entelurus aequoreus. The sequence continues at coordinate 44,869,975 of NC_084752.1, read as the reverse complement.
TCCCGCGAAATATCCGGCTGAAAACGTCTCGGTATGATGACGTCTGCGCGTGACGTCACGGATTGTAGCGGACATTTTGGGACAGCATTGTGGCCAGCTATTAAGTCGTCTGTTTTCATCGCAAAATTCCACAGTATTCTGGACATCTCTGTCGGTGAATCTTTTGCAATTTGTTTAATGAACAATGGAGACTGCAAAGAACAAAGCTGTAGGTGGGAAGCGGTGTATTAGCGGACGGCTGCAGCAACACAAACACGTAGCCGGTGTTTCATTGTTTACATTCCCGGAATATGACAGTCAAGCTTTACCATTGGCCTGTGGAGAACTGGGACAACAGAGAGTCTTACCAGGAGGACTTTGAGTTGGATACGCAGACGCGGTACCGTGAGTACGCAGCTGCGGCTTACAAACATTTGACCGCTTGCCCGTACGTGTGTGCCACTATGTGCATGCCACGTGCGTAATTTTGGGGACTTTGGGGAAATATATGTGCTGTATGAACTTTGCGGAGGTGAACAGTACTTTGGGCTGTGGGATTGAGTGTGTTGTGCGGGTGTTTGAGTTGTATTGGCGGGTTATATGGACGGGAGGGGGGAGGTGTTTGTTATGTGGCATATTAAATATAAGCCTGGTTGTGTTGTGGCTAATAGAGTATATATACACTTCCGTTCAAAAGTTTGGGGTCACATTGAAATGTCCTTATTTTTGAAGGAAAAGCACTGTACTTTTCAATGAAGATAACTTTAAACTAGTCTTAACTTTAAAGAAATACACTCTATACATTGCTAATGTGGTAAATGACTATTCTAGCTGCAAATGTCTGCTTTTTGGTGCAATATCTACATAGGTGTATAGAGGCCCATTTCCAGAAACTATCACTCCAGTGTTCTAATGGTACAATGTGTTTGCTCATTGGCTCAGAAGGCTAATTGATGATTAGAAAACCCTTGTGCAATCATGTTCACACATCTGAAAACAGCTTAGCTCGTTACAGAAGCTACAAAACTGACCTTCCTTTGAGCAGATTGAGTTTCTGGAGCATCACATTTGTGGGGTCAATTAAACGCTCAAAATGGCCAGAAAAAGAGAACTTTCATCTGAAACTCGACAGTCCATTCTTTTTTTTTTAGAAATGAAGGCTATTCCACAAAATTGTTTGGGTGACCCCAAACTTTTGAACGGTAGTGTATGTCTTGTGTTTATTTACTGTTTTAGTCATTCCCAGCTGAATATCAGGTCCCACCCGTCTCTCACAGCATTTTCCCTATCTGAATCGCATCCACTGCCCTCTAGTCCTTCACTCTCACTTTCCTCATCCACGAATCTTTCATCCTCACTCAAATTAATGGGGAAATCGTCGCTTTCTCTGTCCGAATCTCTCTCGCTGCTGGTGGCCATGATTGTAAACAATGTGTTTGATTGATTGATTGATTGAGACTTTTATTAGTAGGTTGCACAGTGAAGTACATATTCCGTACAATTGACCACTAAATGGTAACACCCCAATAAGTTTTTCGACTTGTTTAAGTCGGGTCCACTTAAATTGATTCATGATACAGATATATACTATCATATATACTATCATCATAATACAGTCATCACACAAGATAATCACATTTAATTATTTACATTATTTACAATCAGGGGTGTGGGGGGGGGGGGATATGGACATCAAGTAGTGGACAGAGAGAGAGAGAGAGAGAGAGAGAGAGAGAGAGAGAGAGAGAGAGAGAGAGAGATCAGAAGGCATAAGAAAAAGTATCTGCATTTGATTGTTTACATTTGATTATTAGCAATCCGGGGAGGGTGTTAGTTTAGGGTTGTAGCTGCCTGGAGGTGAACTTTTATTGCGGTTTTGAAGGAGGATAGAGATGCCCTTTCTTTTACACCTGTTGGGAGTGCATTCCACATTGATGTGGCATAGAAAGAGAATGAGTTAAGACCTTTGTTAGTTCGGAATCTGGGTTTAACGTGGTTAGTGGAGCTCCCCCTGGTGTTGTGGTTATGGCGGTCATTTACGTTAAGGAAGTAGTTTGACATGTACTTCGGTACAGGTGCAGATGTGAGGAGCTCCACAACCTGTGACGTCACGCTACTTCCGGTACAGGCAAGGCTTTTTTTATCAGCGAACAAAAGTTGCGAACTTTATCGTCGTTGTTCTCTACTAAATCCTTTCAGCAAAAATATGGCAATATCGCGAAATGATCAAGTATGACATAGAATGGATCTGCTATCCCCGTTTAAATAAAAAAATCGCATTTCAGTAGGCCTTTAAGGTGGTCTGTCATAACGATTTTAGCATTCAATCAGACTTTATTGTGAGGTTTTGTATTAGTGTTGCTAAAAATCAGATATATATTTTTTTATATCTTTAAGATGGAAAGTGCAGCTGCCATTATGATGTGTAGTGATGTTTTCAAATTACCGTATCGAACTATACAAAGTATTTCAATTAGAGATGTCCGATAATATCGGCCTGCCGATATTATCGGCCGATATATGCGTTAAAATGTAATATCGGAAATTATCGGTATCGGTTTTTTTATTATCGGTATCGTTTTTTGGTTTTTTTTGTTGTTGTTTTTTTAATTAAATCAACATAAAAAACACAAGATACACTTACAATTATCGGTATCGGTTTTTTTATTAACGGTATCGGGTTTTTTGGTTTTTTTTGTTGTTGTTTTTTTATTAAATCAACATAAAAAAACACAAGATACACTTACAATTAGTGCACCAACCCAAAAAAAACTCCCCCATTAACACTCATTCACACAAAAGGGTTGTTTCTTTCTGTTATTAATATTCTGCTTCCTACATTATATATCAATATATATCAATACAGTCTGCAAGGGATACAGTCCGTAAGCACACATGATTGTGCGTGCTGCTGCTCCACTAATAGTACTAACCTTTAACACTTCATTTTACTCATTTTCATTCATTACTAGTTTCTATGTAACTGTTTTTATATTGTTGTACTTTTTTTATTCAAGAAAATGTTTTTAATTTATTTATCTTATTTTACAAATTTTTAAAAAAAGTACCTTATCTTCACCATACCTGGTTGTCCAAATTAGGCATAATAATGTGTTAATTCCACCACTGCATATATCGGTTGATATCGTATCGGTAATTAAAGAGTTGGACAATATCGGAATATCGGATATCGGCAAAAAGCCATTATCGGACATCCCTAATTTCAATGGTTGGAATCTACGCTTTTGCATGATCTGTTGTCAATATTCAGTGTTTTATCGTTCATAGTTAATATTGTAAATCCCTTATTCTTTCATTTTATGTACATTCTGGGTGTCTCATTCAGAAAAAAAAGGGAAAATTCCATTCTGGTTTTTTGAAGCAGTCTGTCACAACCTTTTTAGCATTCAATCAGACATTATTGTGAGGTTTTGTATTAGTGTTCCTAAAAATAGACATTTTTTTTGTCCAAATTTGGCCCCTCGAGTGAAAATAATTGCCCAGGCTCGGGTTAGGGCCTTGCATGGCAGTGTGTGAATGTGTGTGTGAATGGGTGAATGTGGACTTTGAAGGTAGAAAAGCGCTATACAAGAATAACCCATTTACCATTACTTGGTATCATTACAGTGGATGCCATGTGTAGATCCACCCATGGCGTTTGTTTACATTGTGACGGGGGTGAGCTATTGTATCCTCCTACGGTGTGCAGTGAAGCATGTTTAGCCGTTCCTCGTCCTCCAGTGATAATGGTACGTGTAAGAAACTTATTTTATTCGTCGCCATGGAGACAAGGATTTGGGATTTAGAAGTAGCTGAGATGGGAATGCGCCAACTTTGCAGAATTTGCTTCAAAAAAGAGACGGACTAGTTGCCTGCATGACAGCGTCACCAAGTCAATGTCTGCCAGCGTCTTATTAACTTTTCAATTACGAGCCCGGTGTGATTTTTTCTCCTCGCCGTCTTCTTAATTTCAAAGCCTCGTAAAAGGAGATATCGCTTCAGACGGAAAGTCCTTCGCAGGTTCTCTGGACAATTGCGGCGGAGCGCACGCAGGTAGTCTGCGTGGAGCCGCCCGTTATCTTTGGCCGGAAGAGGTAGGAGGCGGACGTCACGCAACAATATCACCACGCCGCCGTTGTAATTGCTTTGGGACGAGCTGTAATTTATTCTTGTGGTGGTGGGAGGGTTTACTTCTGCTGCGCTAAGGCAGCAATAAGCTGAAGGGGGCGACTGGCGGGTGTCGAGTCACAGCGACCAAGTCCACCAGTGGTGCAACACTAGGGTCGTATGTAGAGATGTCCGATAATATCGGTCTGCCGATATTATCGGCCGATAAATGCGTTAAAATGTCATATCGGAAATTATCGGTATCGGTTTTTTTATTATCAGTATCGTTTAAAAAAAAAAATTAAATCCACATAAAAAACACAAGATACACTTACAATTAGTGCACCAACCCAAAAAACCTCCCTTCTCATTCACACTCATTCACACAAAAGGGTTGTTTCTTTATGTTATTAATATTCTGCTTCCTACATGATATATCAATATATATCAATACAGTCTGCAAGGGATACAGTCCGTAAGCACACATGATTGTGCGTGCTGCTGGTCCACTAATAGTACTAACCTTTAACACTTCATTTTACTTATTTTCATTCATTACTAGTTTCTATGGAACTGTTTTTATATTGTTTTACTTTCTTTTTTATTCAAGAAAATGTTTTTAATTTATTTATCTTATTTTATTTTATTATTTTTTTTAGAGATGTCCGATAATATCAGTCTGCCGATATTATCGGCCGATAAATGCGTTAAAATGTAATATCGGAAATTATCGGTATCGGTTTTTTTATTATCCGTATCTTTTTCTTGTTTTTTTTATTAAATCCACATAAAAAACACAAGATACACTTACAATTAGTGCACCAACCCAAAAAACCTCCCTCCCCCATTTACACTCATTCACACAAAAGGGTTGTTTCTTTCTGTTATTATTGGGCGGCATGGTGTAGTGCGGGGGTCGGCAACCCATGCGGCTCTTTAGCGCCGCCCTAGTGGCTCTCTGGAGATTTTTCAAAAATGTATGAAGAATGGAAAAAGATGAGGGGGAAAAAAATCTATTTTTTTGTTTTAGTATGGTTTCTGTAGGAGGACAAACATGACACAAACCTCCCTAATTGTTATAAATCACACTGTTTAAATTAAACATGCTTCACTGATTCGAGTATTTGGCGAGCGCCCTTTTGTCCTACTTATTTTGGCGGTCCTTGAACTCACCGTATAGTCTGTTTACATGTTTAACTTTCTCCGACTTTCTAGGACGTGTTTTATGCCACTTTTTCTGTCTCATTTTTGTCCACCACACTTTTAACGTTGTGCGTGAATGCACAAAGGTGAGTTTTGTTGATGTTATTGACTTGTGTGGAGTGCTAATCAGACATATTTGGTCACTGCATGACTGCAAGCTAATCGATGCTAACATGCTATTTAGGCTAGCGATATGTACATATTGCATCATTATGCCTCACTTGTAGCTATATTTGAGGTCATTTAGTTTCCTTTAAGTCCTCTTAATTACATTTATATCTCATGACACACTATCTGTATGTAATATGGCTTTTAATTTTTTGTGGCTCCAGACAGATTTGTTTTTGTATTTTTGGTCCAATATGGCTCTTTCAACATTTTGGGTTTCCGACCCCTGGTGTAGTGGGTAGAGCGCCCGTGTCAGAAACCTGAGGGTTGCAGGTTCGCTCCCCACCTCTTACCATGCCGTTGTGTCCTTGGGCAGGACACTTCACCCTTGCCCCCGGTGCCGCTCACACCGGTGAATGAATGATGAATGAATGATAGGTGGTGGTCGGAGGGGCCGTAGGCGCAAATTGGCAGCCACGCTTCCGTCAGTCTACCCCAGGGCAGCTGTGGCTACGAAAGTAGCTTACCAGCACCGGGTGTGAATGAATGATGGGTTTTTAACATGTAAAGCGACTTTGGGTACTTAGAAAAGCGCTATATAAATCCCAGGTATTATTATTATTATTATTATTAATATTCTGCTTCCTACATTATATATCAATATATATCAATACAGTCTGCAAGGGATACAGTCCGTAAGCACACATGATTGTGCGTGCTGCTGCTCCACTAATAGTACTAACCTTTAACAGTTAATTTGACAAATTTTCATTCATTACTAGTTTCTATGTAACTGTTTTTATATTGTTTTACTTTCTTTTTTATTCAAGAAAATGTTTTTAATGTATTTATCTTATTTTATTTGATTCATTTTTTAAAAAAGTACCTTATCTTCACCATACCTGGTTGTCCGAATGAGGCATAATAATGTGTTAATTCCACCACTGTATATATCGGTTGATATCGGTATCGGTTGATATCGGTATCGGTAATTAAAGAGTTGGACAATATCGGCATATCGGATATCGGCAAAAAGCCATTATCGGACATCCCTAGTCGTATGGTATACCGCTACTATACTCTGTTTGAAAAGTACCGGTTCCCCAATTTTTAAAAACATTTTTTTACAGGCATGACAGCGCATCGTGACATTGTTGGTTTTACGAGCAGAGGAGCATGTTCGGCAGCGCACACACACAGAGTACTTACAAGCAGACACAGTGTGTAGACAGAAAAGGGAGAATGGACGCATTTTGGTGTAAAAAGTAAAGATAAAGGTGAAGTTATAACACTGAAACACCCTCAGGAAGAGCTGCTTTAAGACATGGCTAGCTAGTTAGCGGCTAACATCCATCCACAGTGTTTTAGCTACTTCTAAATCACTAATCCTCGCCTCCATGGCGACAAATAAATAGCTAAACATGCTTCACTACACACCGTAGGAGGATACAATAGCTCACCGCCGTCACAATGTAAACAAACGCCATGGGTGGATCTACACCTGACATCCACTGTAATGATACCAAGTACAAGAGCGTATCTAGTCGATACTACTATGATTACATCTATATTTTTTATCGTGACATCTTTTTCCTTTTAAAAAAAAATCATATGATGTTTATAAAGTCAGTAAATACGTCCCTGGACACATGAGGACTTTGAATATGACCAATGTATGATCCTGTAACTACTTGGTATCGGATCCATACCTAAATGTGTGGTATCATCCAAAACTAATGTAAAGTATCAAAGAAGAGAAGAATAAGTGATTATTACATTTTAACAGAAGTGTAGATAGAACATGTTGAAACTGAAAATAAGCAGATATTAACAGTAAATGAACAAGTAGATTAATAATCAATTGTATACAGTTTGTCCCTCATAATGTGTACAAAATAATAGGTGTATAAATGACACAATATGTTACTGCATAGACTAATTAGGAGTCTTTGTTTGTTTACTTACTACTAAAAGACAAGTTGTCTAGTATGTTCACTATTTTATTTAAGGACTAAATGGCAATAATAAACATATGTTTCATGTACCCTAACATTTGTTGTTCAAATAAAGCCAATAATGACATTTTTGCAGTGCTCTCTATTCAGATAAGTACCGAAAAATATCGAAATACATTTTGGTACCGGTACCAAAATATTGTTATCGGAACAACACTACACAACACGTGTGGCAGGTGGCGCTGTCGTGTAGAAACAGTAGGGATGTCAAAATAAAAATCGATTTTTGAGTGAATTGCCATTCTTATTTGTAACAATTCTTATTCTAGAGTTGTCCCGATACCAATATTTTGGTATTTCTATACTTTAGATACTTTTCGATCATTTTAAAAACTAAAAGTTTTAATAAACATTATAACCAAAAATTTTAAGGTACATGAAACATATGTTTATTATTGCAATTTAGTCCTTAAAGGCCTACTGAAAGCCACTACTAGCGACCACGCAGTCTGATAGTTTATATATCAATGATGAAATCTTAACATTGCAACACATGCCAATACGGCCGGGTTAACTTATAAAGTGACATTTTACATTTCCTGCCACACTTCCGGTTGAAAAACTCCTTTGGATATGATTGATGCGCGGTTGTGAAGTGGTTGTACCCCATCGACCCGATACAGAAACCTCTTGTTTTCTTCAACAAAATTCCACAGTATTCTGGACATCTGTGTTGGTGAATCTTTTGCAATTTGTTTAACGAATAATGGAGGCTGCAAAGAAGAACGTTGTAGGTGGGATCGATCGGTGTATTAGCGGCTAAGTACAATACTTACAGCAACACAACAAGGACTACTTACTACGCCTAGCCGATGCTTGCCGCCAAACCCACGGATGAAGTCCTTCGTCGCGCCGTCGATCGCTGGAACGCAGGTGAGCACGGGTGTTGATGGGAAGATGAGGGCTGGCTGGCGTAGGTGGAGCGCTAATGTTTTTATCATAGTTCTGTGAGGTCCGGTTGCTAAGTTACTAAATTAGCCTTAGCGTCGTTAGCAACAGCATTGTTAAGCCTTACCAGGCTGAGAATTTTTAACCGTGTAGTTACATGTACATGGTTTAATAGTATTGTTGATCTTCTGTCTATCCTTCCAGTCAGGGGTTTATTTATTTTGTTTCTATCTTCATTTGAGAACGATGCTATCACGTTAGCTCAGTAGCTAAGTGTGTCGCCGATGTATTGTCGTGGAGATAAAAGTCACTTTAAATGTCCATTTCGCGTGCTCGACTCTCATTTTCAAGAGGATATAGTATCCGAGGTGGTTTAAAATACAAATCCGTGATCCACAATAGAAAAAGGAGAGAGTGTGGAATCCAATGAGCCAGCTTGTACCTAAGTTACGCTCAGAGCGAAAAAAGATACGTCCTGCACTGCACTCTAGTCCTTCACTCTCACGTTCCTCATCCACGAATCTTTCATCCTCGCTCAAATTAATGGGGTAATCGTCGCTTTGTCGCTCCGAATCTCTCGCTCCATTGTAAACAACGGGGAATTGTGAGGAATACTAGCTCCTGTGACGTCACGCTACTTCCGGTACAGGCAAGGCTTTTTTTTTATCAGCGAGCTAAAGTTGCGAACTTTATCGTCGATTTTCTCTACTAAATCCTTTTAGCAAAAATATGGCAATATCGCGAAATGATCAAGTATGACACATAGAATGGATCTGCTATTCCCGTTTGAATAAACATTTTTTATTTCAGTAGGCCTTTAAATAAAATAGTGAACATACTAGACAACTTGTCTTTTAGTAGTAAGTAAACAAACAAAGACTCCTAATTAGTCTGCAGTAACATATTGTGTCATTTATACACCTATTATTTTGTACACATTATGAATGCATTATTAATCCACTTGTTCATTTACTGTTAATATCTGTTTGTATTCTGTTTCAACATCAAATCCAATCAACTCAGTGCAGAGTGATGGTCAATAACAGTTGTAGTGTTGGATCAAATAATAAATGACATCACTGGTTGATGGAGAAGAATAACGACGTGACTCCCAACACTGATAGTCAATCAGAAGCAGAGAAAAGGTTACATTTGTGAAATTGTTTTAATGTAACAAATGTACTTTTCTTAACGTCTGGAAAGTTTCCAACATTTTTTTTGCCTGACAACGCGAGTCAGCAGTTGTCTGCACGCGCCTTTAAAAATAGACCTGGCTCTCCTCACTCACCTCTCACAAGGTGTCAGCGCTGCACACCTGCTGAGGATCATCATCTCTGTGTCTCAATGTCACCTGAGAAGTGCTCAGCTTTTGCACTCTTGCCTTTTTTTAATGGCCCCCCAACATTCTGTCTTTCATTAACCACGCCGAGCACAAATAAAGCATACGCATCATCAGCCGGGGCACCGACACCCGCTTCCATAAAGGGCACAGGTGCCAACGTAAACGGTGTTAAGACAAAGAAAAAGCTATCGTTTTGTCATTTCTGTGTTATCCCAGTAGCCACAGCCGTACACTGCAAAAAGTCAGTGTTCAAAAACAAGAGAAAAAAAATACAAAAATTAGGGGTATTTTACTTGAACTAAGCCAGGAGTCACCAAAGTTGTGCCCGCGGGCACCAGGTAGCCCATAAGGACCAGATGAGTAGCCCGCTGGCCTGTTCTAAAAATAGCTCAAATAGCAGCACTTACCAGTGAGCTGCCTCTATTTTTTAAATTGTATTTATTTACTAGCAAGCTGGTCTCGCTTTGCCCGACATTTTTAATTCTAAGAGAGACAAAACTCAAATAGAATTTGAAAATCCAAGAAAATATTTTAAAGACTTGGTCTTCACTTGTTTAAATAAATTCATTAATTTTTTTACTTTGCTTCTTATAACTTTCAGAAAGACAATTTTAGAGAAAAAATACAACCTTAAAAATGATTTTTAGGATTTTTAAACACATATACCTTTTTACCTTTTAAATTCCTTCCTCTTCTTTCCTGACAATTTAAATCAATGTTCAAGTCAATTTTTTTTATTTTTTATTGTAAAGAATAATAAATACATTTTAATTTAATTTTTCATTTTAGCTTCTGTTTTTTCGACGAAGAATTTTTGTGAAATATTTCTTCAAACTTATTATGATGAAAATTCAAAAAAATTATTCTGGCAAATCTAGAAAATCTGTAGAATAAAATTTGAATCTTATTTCAAAGTCTTTTGAATTTCTTTTAAAATTTTTGTTCTGGAAAATCTAGAAGAAATAATGATTTGTCTTTGTTAGAAATATAGCTTGGTCCAATTTGTTATTTATTCTAACAAAGTGTAGATTGGATTTTAACCTATTTAAAACATGTCATCAAAATTCTAAAATTAATCTTAATCAGGAAAAATTACTAATGATGTTCCATAAATTATTTTTTAATTTTTTTCAAAAAGATTCGAATTAGCTAGTTTATCTCTTCTTTTTTCGGTTGAATTTTGAATTTTAAAGAGTCGAAATTGAAGATAAACTATGCTTCAAAATGTAATTGTCATTTTTTTCGTGTTTTCTCCTCTTTTAAACCGTTCAATTAAGTGTAAATATCATTAATTATTAATAATAACATATAGTTAAAGGTAAATTGAGCAAATTGGCTATTTCTGGCAATTTATTTAAGTGTGTATCAAACTGGTAGCCCTTCGCATTAATCAGTACCCAAGAAGTAGCTCTTGGTTCCAAAAAGGTTGGTGACCCCTGAACTAAGCAAAATTATCTGCCAATAGAACAAGAAAATGTGGCTTGTCAAGACTTTCCAAAACAAGTAAAATTAGCTAACCTCAAAGAACCCCAAAATACCTTAAAATAAGTATATTCTCACTAATAACAACTGTACTACTATATGAGTACGTATGTTCTATTGTTTCATTGGAAATAAAACACAAAGTCCATTTGGCTGTCATCTGTTTTAATTATGAGACACAATTGTGTCAAAGTCATTATTTTGTTTTTCACATGCTTGAAATAAGAAATGATTACTTTAAAAAAGTAGTTTTATACTTGTAAGTGTTGATGACACAGCTTTGCAACAGTTGATATTCTAGTTTCAAGCATGTTTTACTCAATATAGGTCATCCAATCTCAGCAACAAGCTGTAATATATAATATATAAACGCAACATTATTAATATTGCTACTACGGATAATTTCAACAAAAACTCGTCAAAACAGCTCACTACCTATAATATGGGCTGTTTAAACATAAGATCATTGTCTCCCAAAATGTTATTAGTTAATGAGGTCATTAGAGACAACAATCTTAACGTCATTGGTCTCAGCGAAACCTGGCTCAAACCAGACGATTTTTTTGCGCTGAATGAGGCATCTCCTCCTAACTATACGAATGCGCATATTGCCCGTCCCCTTAAAAGGGGTGGGGGGGTTGCACTAATATACAATGAAAAATTTAACCTTAACCCTAACCTAAATAATAAATATAAATCGTTTTAGGTGCTTACTATGAGGTCTGTCACACCGCTGCCTCTCTACCTGGCTGTTATCTTATATATATTTAGGACCAAACCCCTTAAAACAAGTTAAACACTGCTATAAAAATCTGCTGAGTGAGAAGAATTATCTTATCAGACAGAAAATAAGCAAATATCACCCTTATTTGAGATATTTAATCTTACTTAGATTTCCGTTTTTGCAGTGTAGGTATCTACTATTTGATTTCAATATCTTAGTATTGCACAATAAAAAGGTACCTTTAGGACCGGTTGAATTTAAAATACAATTGTATACAGGATTTATAAGAAGAGTGTCCCTCCTCCATCTCTCCATCCATTTGGGAGTCCTTGGTCTGGGAAACCTTGAAGAGCCCTAAGTCAAATTGTAAACCATACACTGCAAAAAGTCAGTGTTCAAAAACAAGAAAAAAAAAAATACAAAAAGTTAGGGGCATTTTATTTGAACTAAGCAAAATTATCTGCCAATAGAACAAGAAAATGTGGCTTGTCAAGACTTTCCAAAACAAGTCAAATTAGCTAACCTCAATGAACCCCAAAATAGCTTAAAATAAGTATATCCTCACTAATAACAAGTGCACTTTTCTTGGTAGAAAAAAAAAGAGGCCTTTTTGCTAAATATGTTGAAAAATATTCTTAAATGAAGTAAATGCTAGTGCCATTATCTTGACATAATGATATGCGCTCGGCATTACATTTCTTGAAACCAGCAAACTTATACTAAAAACTAGTTTATTGTTCTTAATGGAAAGGCAACAAGGCAAGCGCTTGTTACTCTCGGGGTCTCCTAGCCGCTCAGGCAAATCATATTGTCTAAAAATGCATTTTTCCATGGATAACATGACATCATCGCGCCAAGTGCGTGCTCTTTCAGTCAATTAGTGCGCATATATACAGCCTGGCCCCCGGCCACATTTTTTTTAATTGTAATTTTGAAGAATTTATCTGAATGTGCATGAACTATTTCTGTCCAAAATAGTTAGAAATGTCAAATGTTTAAATATTAACTGTCAGTTTACTGTACTGTGACAACTGTACTACTATATGAGTACGTATGTTCTATTGTTCCATTGGAAATAAAACAGCAAAGCATGATTTTTTTTTTTCTTGCTTGAAATAAGAAATGATTACTTTAAAAAAGTAGTTTTCTACTTGTGAGTGTTGATGACACAGCTTTGCAACAGTTGATATTCTAGTTTCAAGCATGTTTTACTCAATATAGCTCATCAAATCTCAGCAACAAGCTGTAATATCTTACTGACATCATTTAGGAGCAAAACACTTAAAACAAGTAAAACACTCTAACATAAAATCTGCTTGGTGAGAAGAATTATCTTATCAGACAGAAAATAAGCAAATATCACCCTTATTTGAGATATTTCATCTTACTTAGATTTCACTTTTTGCAGTGCATAATATGACATGAAGAGAAGATGAACACTTTTACATATTTAGGGAAAGTAAATTAACAATTACTTTTATCTTTAATTATGATGATGATTTCTGGTTATGTTAGGCCAGCAGAGAAGGCCTAGCTGGCCCTGAGGGCACGCCACTGTTATTTTTATTGTATATGACCGACACGACCAAACCAACAACTAGGACACGTAGAAGACCTCAGACTTTGACAGTGCATAAAATATGGAATATCCATCACGGCTTTTTCCTTTTCAGTTTATGCTCTCAGACTTTGATAGGACAGCTACAACTCGGAACAACGCTTTCCACCACATTGTAGGGCTGGAAAGGGCACGTGATTTTGCAATGCATTGTGGGGTGTCGGTCATTTTTGCCACGGTAATGGATTAGAATGTATCGTACAAAACTTAAAAAAAAAAAAATCAAGAGATTGTACTGAGACCAACTCTAGCCTGTTTCAATAGTCGCTACCTGGAAAAAAAACTTGTTGGAATTGATCCACATGAGCACGTTCAACGGACAGGAGATTTGAGTAAAATGATGTTATTATTGTCAAAGCCAATCTTGGCTGTATCTCGTTAAAGGGGAACCGCACTTTTGGGGGAATTTTGCCTATCGTTTACAATCGTTATGACAGACGTGATGATGGATGTATTTTTTTATGCATTGTAAATATTATATACATTCTATCAAAAGTCCGCTTACAATGGAGCCTATTAAAGGCCTACTGAAAGCCACTACTAGCGACCACGCAGTCTGATAGTTTATATATCAATGATGAAATCTTAACATTGCAACACATGCCAATACGGCCGGGTTAACTTATAAAGTGACATTTTAAATTTCCCACCACACTTCCGGTTGAAAAACTCCTTTGGATATGATTTATGCGCGTGACGTCACAAAATCCACGGAAGTGGTTGGACCCCATCGACCCGATACAGAAACCTCTTGTTTTCTTTGACAAAATTCCACAGTATTCTGGACATCTGTGTTGGTGAATCTTTTGCAATTTGTTTAATGAACAATGGAGGCTGCAAAGAAGAACGTTGTAGGTGGGATCGATCGGTGTCTTAGCGGCTAAGTACAATACTTACAGCAACACAACAAGGACTACTTACTACGCCTAGCCGATGCTTGCCGCCAAACCCACGGATGAAGTCCTTCGTCGCGCCGTCGATCGCTGGAACGCAGGTGAGCACGGGTGTTGATGGGAAGATGAGGGCTGGCTGGCGTAGGGGGAGCGCTAATGTTTTTATCATAGTTCTGTGAGGTCCGGTTGCTAAGTTGCTAAATTAGCCTTAGCGTCGTTAGCAACAGCATTGTTAAGCCTTACCAGGCTGAGAATTTTTAACCGTGTAGTTACATGTACATGGTTTACCGTATTTCCTTGAATAGCCGCAGGGGCGCTAATTAATTTAAAACCTCTTCTCACTCCTGCGCTTACTAAAAGCATGCGGGATGGGCGAGCATGCGCTAATTATTTTAAAACCTCTTCTCACTCCGGCGCTTACCTTATCATGAAAAGCACATTTAATAAAAAAAACGTTATTATGGTCTTACCTTTACTTATAAATGATGTCCATCTGCAGCTGCTTCTGATCAAAGGCAGTCTTCCTTATCTTTCTTCAGTTTTAAAAGTCTCTGGAGATATTCCTTTAATTATTACCTCCTGCTTCGATTGAAAGTCCAGTTTAGAAAACTGTTTTATCTTAGATATGTAATCCTCCATGGTAAAAGTGCAAGCAAACGATCGCGGCTCACGCATGCTGCTTGTTGTCTTCTTCTGCAGCACCGGTCTTCTGCAGTACTGGTAGTCGCAAGAAGGATCACTAGCGCCCTCTACCACCAGGAGGCGGGAGTCATTTAATGACTCATATTTGACCCGGCGGAAGTGCCAAGCATGTGCTAATTATTTTGCGAAACGAGTTTGACCCGGCTGTAATTCCAGGCAGGCGAATACTATATTCCCGGCGGCAATTCAAGGAAATACGGTAATAGTATTGTTGATCTTCTGTCCATCCTTCCAGTCAGGGATTTATGTATTTTGTTTCTATCTGCATTTGAGAACGATGCTATCACGTTAGCTCAGTAGCTAAGTGTGTCACCGATGTATTGTCGTGGAGATAAAAGTCACTTTAAATGTCCATTTCGCGTGCTCGACTCTCATTTTCAAGAGGATATAGTATCCGAGGTGGTTTAAAATACAAATCCGTGATTCACAATAGAAAAAGGAGAGAGTGTGGAATCCAATGAGCCAGCTTGTACCTAAGTTACGGTCAGAGCGAAAAAAGATAAGTCCTGTACTGCCTCTAGTTCTTCACTCTAACGTTCCTCATCCACGAATCTTTCATCCTCGCTCAAATTAATGGGGTAATCGTCGCTTTGTCGCTCCGAATCTCTCTCGCTCCATTGTAAACAACGGGGAATTGTGAGGAATACTAGCTCCTGTGACGTCACGCTACTTCCGGTACAGGCAAGGCTTTTTTTTATCAGCGAGCAAAAGTTGCGAACTTTATCGTCGATTTTCTCTACTAAATCCTTTCAGCAAAAATATGGCAATATCGCGAAATGATCAAGTATGACACATAGAATGGATCTGCTATTCCCGTTTAAATAAAAAAAATTCATTTCAGTAGGCCTTTAAGCCTATTAAGGCTGTCGTATTTTAGGCTGATACATTAGGGCTGGCAATCTGCATCTTGCCTCGAGACTATGGTTGGACACTAGCTTTGTTGCTAAAAACTTGCACATTTACAGCAATGTTGATTAATGTGCGTTGTTGTCCCTGTTCAAATAAACGAAGAAAATGAAGAAAAAAAACAGATACCATTAATCCACCGCAGCCCTTTAAAGAATATGATTAAAATGTTCAGCACTAGTTAAAAAGCAATACTGCTTTCATTTAAATTTCACTCTGCATGTGAAAAACAACTTCACTCCTGCAAGGATTTTCCACTTTATTAATAAAGTTCATCTGACTCGCAAACTAATTTCAAGCCGCTGCTGCAATATTCATGAATCTTGTGCATTTCTTCCCGTGTTTATTCTGTTGCCGGCAATGCTTTGGTGGGCGGAAATGGCAGCAAACTTGGGAAAAAAAAAGAGTGTGGTGCTAAAAAAAAAAAAAAACCCGCCAGGGATTGAACTCAGCGGTTGACTGAGTGGAGAAGTGAAGGCCGAGCGGAGAGCAAGCGGAGCGGAACGAGGCTCGCCGCTTCCGTGACTAGCAGGTGTGGCGAGATAGTGCGAGGGAGCACGTGGAGGTTGGTCACTGCATCCAACCCTACAAGAAGCCTCTGAGGATTTCATCCCAGAGGACGCGAGGCTTGATCCAGCAAACAGCTTTAAGGACCCGAATGGCCACGAGATGATGGAGATTGTGTGGATGGGGGTGAAGGACGAGCAGGAAGACATGACCGACACCACTGTAGTGGATTGTCCGAAGCTTAAGCAGGCAACAAAAGTAGTTTAGTACAACAAATTTATTTACCCATTATCAGAAGTGCAGGTTGAGTTGAGTTGTCCGTGCAAACAGACACAATATCAAGCCAAAATCACTCTCGAGTCCCGGTCTTCTGCCATTTTTTATATGTCTCTTGTGCGTCACTGTTTTTTTATCTCGTGCGTCATGATTGTTTTGTTTTGGTTTGTCTGTTCCAAAACAACCTCGTATCTCTTAGTCATATTTGGAAAATCTAAACATTCTGTAGACAGGTTGGCATAACTCCATATTCACCTTTGTCCCACAACTGGTCCATTCAATGGCACAAAATAGAAGAGAATTGAAAATGAGCAGACATTCTTAATAGACAAGAAATGTAGGTCAAAAGGTCAGAAATTCTACGACATACCCTCCTTCCAGGGTCCTAAGACCCTGGACCAAAACAATTTCTGATGTAGACCACTAACTTAAATCTCTACCACAGATAGAGGCAAAAACCTCAATGTTTTTATACCAGGCAAAAATTCCGTCTATGACCCTCCTTCAGAGCGATTGCTGTTACCAGCCTGCAGTAAAACCATCTCACAGAACACAATTAGTGGCCTACCCTTTGATTTAGTAAATGAATAACAAATACTTTGATCATGAACATAATTAGATGAATGTATATAGACTTATGACTGTAAGACATTTGCAAAAATATTTTTTTCCGGCATCTGCAATGAATGTAGTCACCAATATTGTTCATTACCAATTGATTTTGAACACACAACTGAATTTCGTATGAGTCCATGTTCGATTAGTGCTCGTATAGATGGCTAGGTGGTGCCTCAGGCTGGTGGCCTGCCGACACCTCGTTGGGCTTTTGGCTGCCTTGGTGAAGAAAGAGATCCACTCAAACAAACCAACAATGAGGACTCGTAGAAGACCTCAGACTTTGACAGTGCATAAAGTCAGTGTTCAAAAACAAGAAAAAAAAATACAAAAATGAGGGGTATTTTACTTGAACTAAGCAAAATTATCTGCCAATAGAACAAGAAAATGTGGCTTGTCAAGACTTTCCAAAACAAGTCAAATGAGCTAACCTCAATGCACCCAAAAATAGCTTAAAATAAGTATATTCTCACTAATAACAAGTGCACTACTACATTCAGCAAACAACGAAGCCAGACTGAGCGTGGCGAGAAAGGTGAATAAATAGCTCTCTGATTAGTGCTCGACAGCAGGTGAGCGTGCCGACCACTAACCAGAGGCAGGTGAACCCAATTAGTACCCATGGTAACCAAAACAAACCAGGAACTAAGGGAGTCCAAAACTAACAGAACATGACTGTGAAGGACTCCTTGCCAGGCGGGTTCTCCTGGGACCGACAGAACTTCTCGAGCCCGGAATACAGGTTTGATCAAGTCTTTTTATTTGTTTGCACACCCCAGTGTTCAGCACGGTGTGTTGCCAGCGGGGTCCGTGCTTCCTCACCCAAGTCTCTCGTGTGTCTCGTCTGCTCTCGCCAGCCTCCTCTCATGGCCTCGGACGCTGCTGATAAAGGCGGCAGGTGAATAGATAACCAGCCCCAGCTGGGCAATCTACTCACCTGCCAGCTGGGCTTCGAAGCCGGGCCATACACACTCCCTTCCTGCAGGAGGCGCGCCGACCACGCCCCCCTCCACAATGACTAAACAAAACACCTCCCATTGACTTTTTATTACGTTTATTTACGAGTTGGAATGCATTGAAAAAAAAATTGTCACGGCCAGGGCGCATTCCAATGCGCGCTCATCTTTGCGTCCTGACGAGCGCACCGCGGGCCACGCCCACAGGCGCTCTCTCTCCGCTGCGGGCGTGCCTCCTCGCGCCTGCAGACAATCTGCAATCTGCGCACCTGCCCGTGATGAGCGAGCTGCCTTCATAAGCCGGCACAACCTGCCATCCCGGGCCGGAATAAAACCTTCTGTTCGCGTACAGTAAGCCACGTCCTGCTTGATGCAATCCTGCTCTTTCTGTGTTCGCCCCTCTGTGTTTTCAGTGTGTATTTTCTTGTGTCGTCCCCGAAGTACCCTCCGTCGCCTGGAAAGTGAGCTGTGCGTCTCACTTTTCCCTGGATCTCCCTCTGGACTCTGACTGCCTCCCTCGATCTTTGACTTCCCCCGCTTTGGACTCGGACCTGTAGACTTCTCTCTCCCGTGGACTTCCTCGTCTCTCGTTCAACATTTACGGTAACACTCAACAGCTAATCTACACACATAGTCTTACGCCATACACACTCTTGGATTTTGTCGCACTCCATTTCCTTAGTTAGTGTATTTAGTATTGTTTGATTATTATCCAAAGACATGCACCTGGGGATAGGTTGATTGGCAACACTAAATTGGCCCTAGTGTGTGAATGTGAGTGCGAATATTGTCTGTCTATCTGTGTTGGCCCTGCGATGAGGTGGCGACTTGTCCAGGGTGTACCCCGCCTTCCGCCCGAATGCAGTTGAGATAGGCTCCAGCACCCCCTGCCACCCCAAAAGGGACAAGCGGTAGAAAATGGACGGATGGATGATTATTATATATATAATAAAATACTTAGAGCTATACCCCCCCCTGGGGTCTGTGCCGTCATCTCCCCTTAGTCAAACACACCAAAAATCCATCCATCATCATGTCTTTCATAATGATTGGCATGTAATCAAATTAAGAATTTATTTAAAAGCCAAATCAAGGAATTGGATTGCAAATGAGCCTGTGGCTAGAAGTCTTCTGCACTTTGACATGGGTTACCTATGGCTAGCAATGTTTCAGTGTACTGTCCCTGTCCAATAAAATAAATTGTCAGCATCAGCCCGTGACAACGATTCATGGCCCATCTCCGCCACATCCAATCACGCCAGTCTCCCATGACGCATCATTAACTCCGACCCGTCCACCGGCCTCATCGTCTCCTTGTGGATCAATGAGGCTTTTTGACAACAAACAGGAACCCGAGGACCTGGGTTAATTGGACCGGCCTGCCACTCATCGACGAGCGTGCTGGTGTAATGGCGGCCGACCTGTCCGTTTACGTTTGTCTCGTCAGAAGCTGCTTAGATCAGCGGCGACGCTGCTGACCAAGCAGGTTTCCTCGTTACAGGGCGTGATTAGTAGATCACGGGGGCTCTGATTGGCTGTCGGACTGGACGTCAGCTTTAATTTGACCTGAAGAAGCGACGCCATTGAATGCAGTGACTGCCATTCTGCAACAATACATCCAATACTGCTAAAAACTGCCGTCTAGAACAGTGTTTTTAAACCTTTTTTGAGCCAAGGCACATTTTTTGCGTTGAAAAAATGCGGAGGCACACCACAAGCAGATATCATTAAAAAAACGAAACTCAGTTGACAGTAAAAAGTCGTTGTCGCAATTGTTGGATATGACTTTAAACCAGGCCTGGGCAATTATTTTGACTCGGGGGGACGAATTTAGAGAAAAAAGTGTGTCTGTGGGCCCTAATATCTGTGTGTATACATACATACATACACTACCGTTCAAAAGTTTGGGGTCACATTGAAATGTCCTTATTTTTGAAGGAAAAGCACTGTACTTTTCAATGAAGATAACTTTAAACTAGTCTTAACTTTAAAGAAATACACTCTATACATTGCTAATGTGGTAAATGACTATACTAGCTGCAAATGTCTGCTTTTTGGTGCAATATCTACATAGGTGTATAGAGGCCCATTTCCAGCAACTATCACTCCAGTGTTCTAATGGTACAATGTGTTTGCTCATTGGCTCAGAAGGCTAATTGATGATTAGAAAACCCTTGTGCAATCATGTTCACACATCTGAAAACAGCTTAGCTCGTTACAGAGGCTACGAAACTGACCTTCCTTTGAGCAGATTGAGTTTCTGGAGCATCACATTTGTGGGGTCAATTAAACGCTCAAAATGGCCAGAAAAAGAGAACTTTCATCTGAAACTCCACAGTCTATTCTTGTTCTTAGAAATGAAGGCTCAAACACAAAATTGTTTGGGTGACCCCAAACTTTTGAACGGTAGTGTACATACATACTGTATATATATATATATATATATATATATATATATATATATATATATATATATATATATATATATATATTAGGGGTGTGGGAAAAAATCGATTCGAATTCGAATCGCGATTCTGACGTTGTGCGATTCACAATCGATTCTCATTTTTAAAAAATAGTTGTTGTTTTTTTTTGTTTTGTTTTTTTTAAATTAATCAATCCAACAAAACAATACGCAGCAATACCATAACAATGCAATCCAATTCCAAAACCAAACCCGACCCAGCAACACAGAGCAATTGAGAGGAGACACAAACACGACACAGAGCAAACCAAAAGTAGTGAAACAAAAATGAATATTATCAACAACAGTATCAATATTAGTTACAATTTCAACATAGCAGTGATTAAAAATCCCTCATTGACATTATCATTAGACATTTAGTTTATGAGATGCGATGCAAGTGTAAGCCACTGTGACACTATTGTTCATTTTTTGTATTTTTTTTTTAAATTAATGTTTGTAATGATAATATCAATGAGGGATTTTTAATCACTGCTATGTTGAAATTGTTACTAATATTGATACTGTTGTTGATAATATTCATTTTTGTTTCACTACTTTTGGTTTGTTCTGTGTCATGTTTGTGTGTCCTCAATTGCTCTCAATTGCTCTGTTTATTGCTATTCTGAATGTTGCTGGGTCGGGTTTTGTTTTGAAATTGTATTGCATTATTATGGTATTGTTGTGTATTGTTTTCATTAAAAAAAATTTAATAAAAAAATAAAATCGTTTTTGAATCGAGAATCGTGTTGAATTGAAAAAAAAAAATCGATTCTGAATCGAATCGTGACCCCAAGAATCGATTTTGAATCGAATCGTGGGACACCCAAAGATTCCCAGCCCTAATATATATATATATATATATATATATATATATATATATATATATATATATATATATATATATATATATATATATATATATATATATATATATATATATATTAGGGGTGTAACGGTACACAAACATTTCGGTTTGGTACGTACCTCGGTTTAGAGGTCACGGTTCGGTTCATTTTCGGTACAGTAAGAAAACAACAAAATATACATTTTTGGGTTATTTATTTACCAAATTTGCAAAATCTTCCACCAAGAATATTTTTCTTAGTGGAATATTTAATGTTGTCATGTCTGTGATCATGTTTTGTTTAGTGATGTTTTGCTTGGTTTTTGGACACTTTTTAGTTCCTGTTTTCACTCCCTTGCTTTGTCACCATAGCAACCATTAGTTTCACCTGGTTCACATCCTCATGTCACGCACCTGTCTCACGTTTTCACATGTTGAGTCACGCACCTGTTTTCACTCATCATGTCACCAGTATTTAAGCTTGTTGTTGCCAGGCAGTCGGCCTGGTGACATTACCCTTTCTACCTCTGCTACCTGTCATTCCAAGCCATTGTTCCATGCACCTTTTTCATGCCCCAGTAAATGTTGTATATTTCATGTTTATAGTTTTTGCCTTTGTGCAAGTTTTTGTTTCATTAGCCACGTCAGGCCTGGCCCTAACCAATCTGGCGCCCTAGGCAAGATTTTAGGTGGCGCCCCCCCCCCCCCCCCCCCCACATCGGCAGTGAAGTGTATATACTCACAAGAAACCGAATAGCTTTGTCTTTGACCTTTTTTTTTACTTAAAGCAAGCAAATTAACATATTATATGAGAATGTTATGTTATGATTATCTTTAACCGAATCACAGCAGTGCTCAAATTAAAAAACAGCATTCCCTCTCATGTGATATTGCTTAATTAACATTAATGATGTGCACTTTAACAACTAGGCTTACAACTATACCTAATGTATAAAGGGGTGGAAAAGTGACTATTACCTGCAGGGCAAACATTAGCTAACCAGAAGGCAATAACAATGTCAACAAAAAACACCTGCTTAAAAGATCTAATACAAATGTCCCTGAGGAATGTAAGGTGGGAGTATTACCTAACGTTACATTATTATTTTCCATAACAATTAGCCCCCTCCACAATATTAACCCGACGTTAAAACAGAACTAGCTATTTATTGATTAGCAATTGCCGAATCATGTAACATTAGCTTAATGCTAAAAAGCCAGGTTACTATCACAGACAAATAATGTCATGTAACATTAGCTTAATGCTAAAAAGCCAGGTTACTATCACAGACAAATAATGTCATGTAGGCTAACGTTACCTACCTGCTACCTCTGTCTTTTTCTCGTTTCTCCTCTTCTTTTCTCTTTTTTCTTCCCTGGGCACCTGACAGTTTTGGCCGTTTTGACATCTTGTGTTGATTTTTTTGATGTGGTGACGTCCAAAAAGAGTCATGATACGGAAGGGAGGGGGCGCACCGTGCGGGGGGAGGGGGGGCGCAATGCTGTGACAAATAATATTTCTATTAAATAGGCTTTACTTTGCATTTTAATTAACGTGGGATTATTTTTTGTATTTAGAAATAATAGTACCAACTTTTTTTTTCTTTTTTTTTTTTCTCCAACATTTGTGGCACTGGCGAGGCGCCCTCTGATGGACGGCGCCCCTAGCATTTGCCTATACGGCCTATGCCATGGGCCGGCCCTGAGCCACGTTATTGTACTTCCGTGTTGTGCGCGCTTCTCGTTTGTTCTTTTTGTTAGTGTAAAAATAAACATGTCCTCACCTTCACGCCTTGCCCGCGCCAACTTTCCTTTGCATCCCGGTAAAACAAAACCCCCCAAAGTCTCCTTGTTGACAGATGTGAAGTAATGGGAACCTTGGATAGGTCAATAATTCATAATAACATTGATTTTGATTCAATATTATGTTTTGAGCAATGACAGTTTGAAAGAAAAAAAAAACAGCTTTGTTTTATTAGTCAACATTGCAACTTTTTCTAAATTACATTTAACCTTTAACATTTTTGTTATGTTTTTGTTTATTTGAATAGTATTTTTAGAATGTGCCGTGGGCCTTTAAAACATTAGCTGTGGGCCGCAAATGGCCTCCGGGGCACACTTTTGACACCCCTGCTATAGATAATAAAAAATTAAATGTGATAAATCTATGGATAAAAAGCAGAGCCTGGCGACGCATGCGCGTTTATCATAACTCTCTCTCTCTCTCTGTCTCTGCCCCTCCCTCACCAATGCTGCTGTTTGTTTTGTTTTTAACCCCTTCTTAACCCTGAACGTACATTGAAAATACACGCAACCCTAACTCAAAATGCCGGACATTTGAGGCATTTAAGAAACTCCGCCCTGACAGCTCCGCAAAAGAGGACATGTCCGGTGGAAAGAGGACGTATGGTCAGTCTATCCTAGCCCGTTAGCTGCTAGCATGCCGTGTGTTGTGCCTCGGTGTGCATTGTTTACACAACGTGCGTTACGCTACTTAATATGTCCGTGTGGAAACTCGTTCGGTACACCTCCGAACCGAACCGGAACCCCCGTACCGAAACAGTTCAATACAAATACACGTACCATTACACCCCTAATATATATATATATATATGTATATATATGTAAGCTGTGAAAATCTGCTGTACAGTATGTGTGTTTGGGTCCTATTTTTAGGAACACTAATACAAAAACCTCACAATAATGTCTGATTGAATGCTAAAAACGTTATGACAGACCGCCTGAAAAAACAGAATGGAATTTGAATTTGTGTTACTTATTGTACACGAAAATAAAGAATGTGGGATTTACAATATTAACTATAAACGATAAAACACTGAATATTGACAACATATGAACGTCACACGCAAAACGCAACAAAAATGCAACAAACATAGCGAAATATGAACGCGAAGGGTAAAAAAACCCCCACCTACAATCTGATACATCTAATTCATCACTAAGCTTTAGAACTTTGTTGTAAAAATCTCCTTCCGTGTCTTCCTTGACACCCGCATTACAGGCCCTGGAAACACTCTGTGGAAACACTGCTTGGTGCCTCGTCTGAGCTGCTGTGACGTAGATGACCATAGTCACTAATTAGATGACCATAGTAACTAATTAGATTACCATAGCAACTAATTAGATGACCATAGTAACTAGTACATCATGCAAAAGCGCAGATTCCAACCATTGAAAGACTTAGTATAGTTGAAGACTTCCGGTCATTAGAAAACATGAGTGCACATCATAATGGCAGCTACACTTTACATCTTAAAGATCTAAAAAAAAATTTTGGGAATGTCCAGCGGGCATTTTTTTGGTATTTTCCTGTAGCAGTTTCATGTCTTCCTTTGAGCGATATTTCCCGCATCTACTTTGTTTTAGCAATCAAGAATATTTCAGTTGTTTTCATCCTTCTTTGTGGGGACATTGTTGATTGTCATGTCATGTTCGGATGTACTTTGTGGACGCCGTCTTTGCTCCACAGTAAGTCTTTGCTGTCGTCCAGTGTCAGGTTCAAACACCGATGACATCTATTAAACAGACAAGAAGCAAGGAATTAAACAGAGACAGGATTCAATTGAGCTCAATGAGGAGAGCGCGTACACCTGTACTCTTGTGCAGTGTCGTCCCACGCTCTGACGAGAGGATTGCACGTCTCCTCTTTTATTTGGACTTTCCCTGATTACATGGCAACAGCTGTTTCTAAGGGGAGAGGGGGTCGTAAACAGCCGTTGCCCTCGGTCACAAAACAGTTCAAAGAAAAGATGCCTGGAGCTTGCGTCAGGTCCTGCGTCCTCTCCGCTTTGTAGATCTCGGGTCAAGACAATATCTTCCTGTGGATCACAATAGATCAAAGAAACCGACACCTTTATGTCGCTTCCCATCATACACAGTGGAGTTTTACAAGCCTTTTGCTTGCCGGGAACTCATGGAAACACAATTATTCTGACATCCAGCATTCTGTTTTTGTTTTACTTTGTAACCAGTTTTTTTTAGTTTCGTTCTGCATAGCCTTCCCTAAGCTTCAATGCGTTTTCTTAGGGGCACTCCCCTTTTGTTTATTTTTGGTTTAAGCAATAGACACCTTTTTACCTGCACACTGCCTCCTGCTGTTTCCGACATCTACAAAGCAATTAGCTACCTGCTGCCACCTACTGATATGGAAGAGTATTACACGGTTACTCTGCCGAGCTCTAGACAGCACCGACACTCAAAAACAACACATCATTTGCAAGACTATAATTACTGGTTTGCAAAAAATATTTTTAACCCAAATAGGTGAAATTAGATCATCTCCCACGGCACACCAGACTGTATCTCACGGCACACCGGTTGAAAAACACTGCCTTAGAGTGTAGGGTGAAACTGTAACTGAGTGTGCAGCCCAATACGTTTCTCCTCATGAGCAAAATTTAACTCTGTCTCTGCATGATTCCTTGCTTCTTGTCTTGTTTAATAAATAGTTTGGTGTTTGAACCTGACAATCTGGGCTATCCATTAAGTAAGACTACTTATTATGTTGAAGGGGGCAGGAAATATAAGATTTTCCTTCTATATCTATATCTAGACTATAATATAATATTTTTAACCCAAATAGGTGAAATTAGACACACCAGACTGTATCTCACCACTGATCTAGGCTATCACCGAGATCTGTAAAGAGTCGCATTTGGGTGAAATAAATTGCCCGGGCGCCCGTTTTGAGCCGCAGCCGTCCTGACAGCTGTGGCAGCTGCGTGGGAACATTAATTTGAATGGAAATCCACTTCCCATGTGCTTCAGTTCTGCGTGCAGGAGTTATATAAGTCGGAGGGGGGCTAGTAAAGTCAAAACGTGATTTAAATACACCAGTTTTGAAAATTAAACGCCGCAGTTATATCCGCCTTGGCCTTTTCACCGCGCTAATGGCCGCCTGGCAGGAAGCTACGTCAGCGCGTTGGGGATTTATGTATTTATTTATTTATTTATTTATTTATTTTCCCTCCGCCTGACGGGCTAATGAGTTGACGGGGGAATTCGGAGCTCACTCGGCAGATTGCTCCCAAAGATAAAAACGTAGATGACTCGCTTTGTGGATGGTGGGAAATGTTCAGTCTCGATGAAAGGATTCATGGAGGCGGGGGTTTGACCTCCTTTCCCAACGCTTCTCCAGCTTGTTGGAAAAGTACGGCAATTTGTTGCCCTCTGGTCTTGTGTGTGCTTACCTGAGGGACCTGAGGTGCGGTTTTAGGTGAAGATGCCCACCACTGGGGTCGTCACGTCATGTCTGGCTGGTTCCAGCAGGAGAAGACGGCGTCTCCAATTGTGGAGAACGGCCCCAGATGTGGAGAACTATGCGGGGGGGAACAATCCTCCCTGACCATGGATGGATGTTCCAGAAGCAGGTACTAGGCAAGACTTCCAAGCTCTTTCAGTCTTTTTCCACTTTGCATAGTAGAGTTTTAACTTCAATCAATCAATCAATCAATGTTTATTTATATAGCCCTAAATCACAAGTGTCTCAAAGGGCTGCACAAGCCACAACGACATCCTCGGTACAGAGCCCACATACGGGCAAGGAAAAACTCACCCCAGTGGGACGTTGATGTGAATGACTATGAGAAACCTTGGAGAGGACCGCATATGTGGGTAACCCCCCCCCCCCTCTAGGGGAGACCGAAAGCAATGGATGTCGAGTGGGTCTGACATAATATTGTGAAAGTCCAACACATCAGCGAGAGTCCAGTCCATAGTGGGGCCAGCAGGAAACCGTCCCGAGTGGAGACAGGTCAGCAGCGCAGAGATGTCCCCAACCGATGCACAGGCTAGTGGTCCAGCCGCGGTCCCGACTCTGGACAGCCAGCACTTCATCCATGGCCACCGGACCTATGCAACTCCCCCTCGCAAGGGACAGGGGAGAAGAGGAGAGAAGAAAAGAAACGGCAGATCAACTGGTCTAAAAAGGGGGTCTATTTAAAGGCTAGAGTATACAAATGAGTTTTAAGATGGGACTTAAATGCTTCTACTGAGGTAACATCTCTAACTGTTACCGGGAGGGCATTCCAGAGTACTGGAGCCCCAATAGAAAACACTCTATAGCCCGCAGACTTTTTTTGGGCTCTGGGAATCACTAATAAGCCGGAGTTCTTTGAACGCAGATTTCTTGCCGGGACATATGGTACAATACAATCGGCGAGATAGGCTGGAGCTAAACCGTGTAGTATTTTATACGTAAGTAGTAAAACCTTAAAGTCGCATCTTAAGTGCACAGGAAGCCAGTGCAGGTGAGCCAGTATAGGCGTAATATGATCAAACTTTCTTGTTTTTGTCAAAAGTCTTGCAGCCGCATTTTGTACCATCTGTAATCTTTTAATGCTAGACATAGGGAGACCCGAAAATAATACATTACAGTAATCGAGACGAGACGTAACGAACGCATGAATAATGATCTCAGCGTCGCTAGTGGACAAGATGGAACAAATTTTAGCGATATTACGGAGATGAAAGAAGGCCGTTTTAGTAACACTCTTAATGTGTGACTCAAACGCATAATGTTGTAGTTCAACAGATAAAACCCTCTGCATGTCCAAATCTAGCTTCTTTCCGCTACGACTCCTTGCAAAACTAAAGCATTATATCTTCCACAGGCTGACTTTGAGAGAGCTATTCATGCATTTGTGACGCCTGGATTACTGTAGTTCTTTGTCTTTTAACCAAAACCAAACCAGGCGAGCACTGAGCACATTACCCTTGTACCGGCCTCCCTTCATTGGCCCTGGCAGACCTAGACTACGCAGATGACATCTGCCTGTTGGCTGATCGCGTTGAGCAGGCACAGGAACTCCTGAACAGAGTGGAGGTGGAATGTGCCAGGGTTGGCTTTAGACTGAACGCAAAGAAGACTGAGGTAATCACCTGTAACCTACACATGGACCACCCGCCAATAACAACATCAGATGGCAACGCTCTGCGAGAGGTCAATGACTTCAAGTACTTGGGTTCCTGGATGAACTCCACAGAACAAGACCTTAAGGTCAAGAAGGCCCTGAAGGGTATGTCAACAGTGTGGTGCTCGAATCTCCCCTGACACTTAAAGCTGAGTCTATTCCACGCCACTGTGGAGTCTGTCTTCCTGTATGGCTGCGAAAGCTGGACCCTGACACCCACCCTGCAGAAGTCCCTAGATGGGCGCTACACCAGAATGATACGAGCTGTTCTGAATGTGGACCAGAACATCCACATCACCAACAAGAACCTGTACGGGCAACTGCCGAGGCTCAGCAAGAAGGTAACAGCTAGGAGGATGAGGCTGGCCGGCCACTGCCACAGACATCGGGAGCTGCCGGCTAGCAGACTGGTTCTATGGGAACCAACGCACGGGCATCGATCGCGAGGACGTCCCGCGCTAACGTACGTGGACATCCTGAAGAAAGATGCGGGAGCTGGCCGGGTGTATGGAGAACCGTAATGATTGGAGACTCTGATGGAAGCTTGTCTGAGGACGACTGAGAAAGAGAGATCATCTATTTATTTGCAAACTTTGGAAGTCTTTTGGTGTCATATGTTCATGATACCGCATGACAGGGACGTGCACATGATTATAGAGGGGCAGGGGCTCAAAGTCAGAAAAGGGCAGGAATTTTTTTTTTGGTCCTTTACACCAGTAGTCCCCAACCTTTTTGTAGCTGCGGACCGGTCAACGCTTGAAAATTTGTCCCACGGACCGGTGTGGGTGTGGGTGGGTGTATTAAAAAAAAAATTATTATTATTTTTTTTTTTTTTTTTACATTTACAGAAGAAACTAAAGCCCAGAAATTATCATGTAGAAAGCTGGAACGCAAATGGCGTGCGACTAAACTTGAGGTTTTCCATCAAGCATGGAGTGATAGTTTAATAACTTATAAACGCATGCTTACCTCAGCTAAAGCTAAATATTACTCAAATCTCATCCACCTCAACAAAAATGATCCTAAATTTTTGTTTAGTACAGTAGCATCGCTAACCCAACAAGGGACTCCTCCCAGTAGCTCCACCCACTCAGCAGATGACTTTATGAATTTCTTTAATAAGAAAATTGAAGTCATTAGAAAAGAGATTAAAGACAATGCATCTCAGCTACAACTGGGTTCTATTAACACAAATACGACGGTATATACGACGGACATTGCCCTCCAAAATAGTTTCTCTCTCTTTGATGAAATAACATTGGAGGAATTGTTAAAATGTGTAAATGGGACAAAACAAACAACATGTTTACTTGACCCAATTCCTGGGAAACTTATCAAGGAGCTTTTTGTTTTATTAGGTCCATCAGTGTTAAATATTATAAACCTATCACTTTCCTCTGGTACTGTTCCTCTAGCATTCAAAAAAGCGGTTATTCATCCTCTACTCAAAAGACCTAACCTCGATCCTGACCTCATGGTGAACTACCGGCCTGTGTCCCACCTACCGTTTATCTCGAAAATTCT
This sequence comes from Entelurus aequoreus, assembly GCF_033978785.1. Classification (NCBI taxonomy): domain Eukaryota; kingdom Metazoa; phylum Chordata; class Actinopteri; order Syngnathiformes; family Syngnathidae; genus Entelurus; species Entelurus aequoreus. Next base: position 44,839,887 of record NC_084752.1, on the reverse strand, counting down.
CGAAAAAATTGTCGCACAGCAGCTAAATGAACACTTAGTGACTAACAATCTCTGTGAACCTTTTCAATCCGGTTTCAGGGCAAATCACTCTACGGAGACAGCCCTCGCAAAAATGACTAATGATCTATTGCTAACGATGGATTCTGATGCGTCATCTATGTTGCTGCTTCTTGATCTTAGCGCCGCTTTCGATACTGTTGATCATAATATTTTATTAGAGCGTATCAAAACGCGTATTGGGATGTCAGACTTAGCCTTGTCTTGGTTTAACTCTTATCTTACTGACAGGATGCAGTGTGTCTCCCATAACAATGTGACCTCGGACTATGTTAAGGTAACATGCGGAGTTCCCCAGGGTTCAGTTCTTGGCCCTGCACTCTTTAGTATTTACATGCTGCCGCTAGGTGACATTATACGCAAATACGGTGTTAGCTTTCACTGTTATGCTGATGACACCCAACTCTACATGCCCCTAAAGCTGACCAACACGCCGGATTGTAGTCAGCTGGAGGCGTGTCTTAATGAAATTAAACAATGGATGTCCGCTAACTTTTTGCAACTCAACGCTAAGAAAACGGAAATGCTGATTATCGGTCCTGCTCAACACCAACATCTATTTAATAATACCACCTTAACATTTGACAACCAAACAATTAAACAAGGCGACTCGGTAAAGAATCTGGGTATTATCTTCGACCCAACTCTCTCGTTTGAGTCACACATTAAGAGTGTTACTAAAACGGCCTTCTTTCATCTCCGTAATATCGCTAAAATTCGTTCCATTTTGTCCACAAGCGATGCTGAGATCATTATCCATGCGTTCGTTACATCTCGTCTCGATTACTGTAACGTTTTATTTTCAGGCCTCCCTATGTCTAGCATTAAAAGATTACAGATGGTACAAAATGCGGCTGCTAGACTTTTGACAAAAACAAGAAAGTTTGATCATATTACGCCTATACTGGCTCACTTGCACTGGCTTCCTGTGCACCTAAGATGCGACTTTAAGGTTTTACTACTTACGTATAAAATACTACACGGTCAAGCTCCTGCCTATCTTGACGATTGTATTGTACCATATGTCCCGGCAAGAAATCTGCGTTCAAAGAACTCCGGCTTATTAGTGATTCCCAGAGCCCAAAAAAAGTCTGCGGGCTATAGAGCGTTTTCTATTCGGGCTCCAATACTATGGAATGCCCTCCCGGTAAAAGTTAGAGATGCTACCTCAGTAGAAGCATTTAAGTCTCATCTTAAAACTCATTTGTATACTCTAGCCTTTAAATAGACTCCCTTTTTAGACCAGTTGATCTGCCGTTTCTTTTCTTTTCTTTTCTACTCTGCTCCGGGGTGGACCGCTAGCCTGTCCATCAGATGGGGACATCTCTACGCTGCTGACCCGTCTCCGCTCGGGATGGTTCCCGCTGGCCCCACCATGGACTGGACTTTCGCTGATGTGTTGGACTTTCACAATATTATGTCAGACCCACTCGACACAGAGGATGTCGTTGTGGCTTGTACAGCCCTTTGAGACACTTGTGATTTAGGGCTATATAAATAAACATTGATTGATTGATTGATTGATAAATAAATACAATCATGAGTGCTTACGGACTGTATCCCTGCAGGCTGTATTGATCTATATTGATATAGAATGTATATATTGTGTTTTTATGTTGATTTCATTAAAAAAAAAAAAAAAAATTTTTTTTTTTTTTTTTTTTTTTATAATTCTTGTGCGGCCCGGTACCAATCGGTCCGCGGGCCGGTACCGGGCCGCGGCCCGGTGGTTGGGGACCACTGCTTTACACAATATGGAAATTAATGTAAAATTAAATTTGCTAATAGGAAGCTAACTACTTAGCTGTGTGTCCTTTGTAGTTCAAAGTGATTGCCATTTCTTTTGTGTCAACAAATTATGGTCATAATGAGTTAATTCACATTATCATAGGCTTGGAAGACATGAAAAGCAACAAAACACTGGTTTATTATTAGGCTATTTATTGTTAAAGCACTTTAAAATTGAACATTGAACAGTGCAACAGGAACTTTGAAAAAAATACAAAAATAAATACCCAAATGGAAAAAACTTCAATGTGAAAATCTGTCCTTCTTCCCTTAACTTGATGAAAACACCATCAAGTTGTAACTTATGGTATTTCCCACTTAATGCTCAGACTAAACAACTGAAATGCAATACAGGGCCAAAAATATTGACATGGGGCCAGTAGAGGGCTGTATCCTTTCTTTTTTTGGCATTGTGCTGCAGGCATAATCAACATGAATCAAGTTTAAATACAGATGGTAATATTCCTAACAGATAACCTACATCTTATATCCCCAGAATGCTGAAATTATTATTATTAATAATAATAATAACTATTATTATTATTATCATCATTATTATTATTATTATTGTTATTATCATTATTATTATTTTATTAACCCAAACAGTCATAGCAAAGTCACAATAAACTTTATATCTAAACCTCTACTGTGAGAAAAATGTGATCCGCCGTCAACACAGTGCATTTTGTATTTTGTTCACTACTTCCTGTCCCGCACGATCCGCTCTGCTCTGTGCGGACTTGATGTGCCGTGCTCAATTGATGCGCCGTGCTCCGACGTCCGACAAAAACAGAAGCTGACACATTGAAGAATAGAATAATACGGCGTTTTTCTGAAATATTACCCATATTAGATGCTGAATAAGTGGACGGCGACTAGACCATAACATACCTCACAGGTTCAAGTTGCTCCACTGTCATGTCTCAGGGGCGCAGTTGGCTCTCTCTCCTCTCACTTACTCACTCACTCACCCGGTATTACAAGAAAACGTGGAGTTTTTGTACCGCTGGTTTTTTTTACATCTCTGACAGAAATTTATTAATGTTGTTTAAAGGGAATAAAACACACACACACACAGGCAGAGGGCACTTTTTAAGACGAGGCAAAAAAGGGCAGGGGCTCGAGCACCCATAGGGCCCTATGTGTGCACGTGCCTGCCGCATGATACTGATAAAGCATGATCCCCACCCCACTATTTGAGGACTGCTGTCGTAGATCCGGCCCGTGCACTTTCAATCAAACAAGCGCCTCTCAAACTCCCATTTTCAAGGTAAAGTCACGGCTTCTGCACCAACCTTTGTGGATAATGCATATGTTTAAGAGCTATTTCTTTATTCATAATCATGTTTGAATCAGCTCATATTTTTCCATGTATACTCTGTATACTAGTTTCTCTTTGTCTTCAGATTGCCTGTTTAGACAGGGTCGTAAACCATCAGGAATGTGAACACAACCCCCAAGTCTCTCTTCTTATCAGTGTTGAGGGGAGGGGGGCTTTCTTTGTGTGAAAAGAGTTGCTTTTTCCTTTGGAATGCCAGATCAACTTGGGCTACGCATTTGGATGTGTTGTTCGAGGCTGGTCTCTATTCTCAAATATTTGACAATAAATTACAAAATACCTATTCTATGCTTGGTGGTACCTTTTGAGTTCAGTTTATATGTCATTAAGGAACTTGGGACTGACCAGCGTTTTACATCCCACTTGGAGGAACATCTGGTCAAACGCAACACCTTCTACACACCAGCGGATCAAGTGACACAAATTCCCCGAGATTCCAGCTGACCTCGCACGGCTTGACGAGCGGTCCTGATGCGAGGATGCCTGAGCCATCCGTCTCCTTTTTGAAGCCAAGTGTGAAATGGGCTTTAAATCACTTTCACCCCTCGCAGACACATTAGCACCGACGGCCGTCTTATCGGTCTGCCACAAATGCCGCAAATGAGCAAAGCAATTATTGCGGCTTCTGCTTTATAAAAAAAAAAGAAAACTCTTTCCAAGACGCAAAGTCACAGGAGATTGAATACGCTGGGGGATACCCCTGAGGGAAGCTTCCACAATGCAACCGGATTCATTTGAAATGTATCTTCCTAAGTAGGAAACAAAAAGCTCCTGCGGTTCATGATGAGGGGAGAGTTCACTTGCTGCTTTTGTTTCATTTGCTGCAAATTAATTGGAAGTAGAAAATGAGATGAATGCTTCATCTCTGGAAACAATTCCAAACTCTCCCCGACTGAACCGGCCTGTTATGATACGGAACAATTGTGCCTTAAAATAACTGCTTCTTTATTACTGATCTTTACAGAGAGAAAGAAGGAGCTTGTTTTTGTGGCCATGAGTCAGCATCACGGTCAGTGAAGCATCATGGTCAGGGCAAAGGTGTCTTCTTGCCCAAGGACACAACAACAGGAACTGGGATGGAGGAAAGCAGGAGTCGAACCGAACACCCTGCGTTATCTGGACAACCTGTTCTATACCTCCTGAGCCACACCACCCCTTGGACCCGGAGGGATAATGAATCTCTAGTCCACCACAATCTAGGGCTCAGTTAGGCCAACACAGATCTGCAACGCTAAATATATCCTGTGGTGTGCCCCAGGGATCAATGCTAGGACCAAAATTGTTCAATCTTCATATAAATGACATTTGTAAAGTTACAAAAGATTTAAAGTTAGTATTATTCACGTATCACACAACAGTGTGTTGTTCAGGAGAGAACGCACAGAAGATAATACAATAATGAACACATTAAAAATATGGTTTGACAAAAACAGACTATCTTTGAATCTCAGTAACACTAAAATAATCATATTTGGTAACTAGTAGAGGGGAAAGTCAAATACAAATAGACGGAATAAAAATTGAAAGAGTAAATTAAGCAACATTTCAAGGTGATACAATTAACTGGAAATCGTATGTAAAAAATATACGATATAAAGTGGCATGAAACACGTCAATAATGAATAAAGCAAAGCATGTTCTGGACCAAAAATCACTTTAAGTTCTCTACTGCTAGCCAGTGTTACATATCTAAGTTATTGTGCAGAAATATGGGGAAATAAGTACAAAAGTACACTTCATTCATTAAGCGTGTTACAAAAAAGATCACTTGTAATAATACAGCATGTTGGATATAGAGAACCTTTATTTATTGAATCTAAAATACTGAAATTCCACCACATAGTGAATTTGCAAACAGCTTGCCTGCTGAAAAAGTGTGGGCACCCCTGCTGACCAGACTGTGATGGTACATACAAGAAGGACATTGATGTACTATGGACTGGACTCTCACTATTATGTTAGATCCACTATGGACTGGACTCTCACTATTATGTTAGATCCACTATGGACTGGACTCTCACACTATTATGTTAGATCCACTATGGACTGGACTCTCACTATTATGTTGGATCCACTATGGACTGGACTCTCACTATTATGTTAGATCCACTATGGACTGGACTCTCACACTATTATGTTAGATCCACTATCGACTGGAGTCTCACACTATTATGTTAGATCCACTATGGACTGGACTCTCACTATTATGTTAGATCCACCATGGACTGGACTCTCACACTATTATGTTAGATCCACTATGGACTGGACTCTCACACTATTATGTTAGATCCACTATCGACTGGACTCTCACTATTATGTTAGATCCACTATGGACTGGACTCTCACTATTATGTTAGATCCACTATGGACTGGACTCTCACACTATTATGTTAGATCCACTATCGACTGGAGTCTCACACTATTATGTTAGATCCACTATGGACTGGACTCTCACTATTATGTTAGATCCACTATGGACTGGACTCTCACACTATTATGTTAGATCCACTATGGACTGGACTCTCACAATATTATGTTAGATCCACTATGGACTGGACTATCACGCTATTATGTTAGATCCACTATGGACTGGACTCTCACACTATTATGTTAGATCCACTATGGACTGGAGTCTCACACTATTATGTTAGAGCCACTATGGACTGGACTCTGACTATTATGTTAGATCCACTATGGACTGGACTCTCACACTATTATGTTAGATCCACTATGGACTGGACTCTCACACTATTATGTTAGATCCACTATGGACTGGACTATCACACTATTATGTTTGATCCACTATGGACTGGACTCTCACACTATTATGTTAGATCCACTATCGACTGGACTCTCACACTATTATGTTAGATCCACTATGGACTGGACTCTCACTATTATGTTAGATCCACTATGGACTGGACTCTCACACTATCATGTTAGATCCACTATGGACTGGACTCTCACAATATTATGTTAGATCCACTATGGACTGGACTCTCACACTATTATGTTAGATCCACTATGGACTGGACTCTCACACTATTATGTTAGATCCACTATGGACTGGACTCTCACAATATTATGTTAGATCCACTATGGACTGGACTCTCACACTATTATGTTAGATCCACTATGGACTGGACTATCACACTATTATGTTAGATCCACTATGGACTGGACTCTCACACTATTATGTTAGATCCACTATCGACTGGACTCTCACACTATTATGTTAGATCCACTATGGACTGGACTCTCACTATTATGTTAGATCCACTATGGACTGGACTCTCACACTATCATGTTAGATCCACTATGGACTGGACTCTCACAATACTATGTTAGATCCACTATGGACTGGACTCTCACACTATTATGTTAGATCCACTATGGACTGGACTCTCACACTATTATGTTAGATCCACTATGGACTGGACTATCACACTATTATGTTAGATCCACTATGGACTGGACTCTCATACTATTATGTTAGATCCACTATGGACTGGAGTCTCACACTATTATGTTAGATCCACTATGGACTGGACTCTGCCTATTATGTTAGATCCACTATGGACTGGACTATTATGTTAGATTCACTATGGACTGGACTCTCAGACTATTATGTTAGATCCACTATGGACTGGACTCTCACAATATTATGTTAGATCCACTATGGACTGGACTCTCACAATATTATGTTAGATCCACTATGGACTGGACTCTCACACTATTATGTTAGATCCACTATGGACTGGACTCTCACACTATTATGTTAGATCCACTATGGACTGGACTCTCACAATATTATGTTAGATCCACTATGGACTGGACTCTCACACTATTATGTTAGATCCACTATGGACTGGACTCTCACACTATTATGTTAGATCCACTATGGACTGGACTCTCACACTATTATGTTAG
>NC_084752.1:44822773-44827773 GCF_033978785.1 Entelurus aequoreus | reverse complement strand
ATCCCTGAAGGTAAAAAAAAAAAATCCATATATTTTGTTATGGTTTGAAAATGAAAAATATCAAAATGGCCCCCGCATGCTTTAATTTTTCCGTGTGCGGCCCTCAGTGGGAAAAGTTTGGACACCCCTGATATATAACAAAGTGTTAAATATTATTATTATTTGGCTAAATGTGAACGTCCTCACGCTGCAAGTGACTGCATGATCCCTGCTCAGAGAATACATCATGAAATCAATATCATTTCAATGTTGCCTGTTAGTTGCTACAGTAAAACACAACTTGGAAACAACATTACTATGTCTAGACCAGGGGTCACCAACGCGGTGCCCGCGGGCACCAGGTAGCCCGTAAGGACCAGATGAGTAGCCCGCTGGCCTGTTCTAAAAATAGCTCAAATAGCAGCACTTACCAGTGAGCTGCCTCTATTTTTTTAAATGTTATTTATTTACTAGCAAGCTGGTCTCGCTTTGCCCGACATTTTTGATTCTAAGAGAGACAAAACTCAAATAGAATTTGAAAATCCAAGAAAATATTTTAAAGACTTGGTCTTCACATTTTTTTTACTTTGCTTCTTATAACTTTCAGAAAGACAATTTTAGAGAAAAAATACAACCTTAAAAAGGATTTTAGGATTTTTAAACACATATACCTTTTTACCTTTTAAATTCCTTCCTCTTCTTTCCTGACAATTTAAATCAATGTTCAAGTAATTTTTTTTTTTTTATGGTAAATAATAATAAATACATTTTAATTTAATTCTTCATTTTAGCTTCTGTTTTTTCGATGAAGAATATTTGTGAAATATTTCTTCAAACTTATTGTGATTAAAATTCAAAAAAATTATTCTGGTAAATCTACAAAATCTGTAGAATCAAATTTAAATCTTATTTCAAAGTCTTTTGAATTTCTTTTAAAATTTTTGTTCTGGAAAATCTAGAAGAAATAATGATTTGTCTTTGTTAGAAACATAACTTGGTCCAATTTGTTATATATTCTAACAAAGTGCAGATTGGATTTTAACCTATTTAAAACATGTCATCAACATTCTAAAATGTATCTTAATCAGGAAAAATTACTAATATGTTCCATAAATCCTTTTAAAAAAAAATTCAAAAAGATTCAAATTAGCTAGTTTTTCTCTTCTTTTTTTCGGTTGAATTTTGAATTTTAAAGAGTCGAAATTGAAGGTAAACTATGTTTCAAAATTGAATTGACTTTTTTTTCGTGTTTTCTCCTCTTTTAAACCGTTCAATTAAGTGTAAATATCATTAATTATTAATAATAACATAGAGTTAAAGGTAAATTGAGCAAATTGGCTATTTCTGGCAATTTATTTAAGTGTGTATCAAACTGGTAGCCCTTCGCATTAATCACTACCCAAGAAGTAGCTCTTGGTTTCAAAAAGGTTGGTGACCCCTGGTCTAGACTCTAGTAATGTCATAGTAATGTCTAGGGCAGACCTGGGCTAAATACGGCCCGCGGGCCACATGCGGCCCATTAAGATTTTCAATCCGGCCTGCCGGACGTTTTACATCATTTTTTTTTAGACATATAACATCAAAACTAGCCGCCATTATGATGTGCAGTGCTGTTTTTAAATGACCGTAAGTCTTCAACTTAAGAAAGTATATCAATGCTTGAAATCTGCACTTTTAGGTGTTATAGGAGTTATTACGGTAATCTAGGTCACAGCAGCTCAGACCAGGAACAAAGCAGAGTGGGCGGGGCTTGTTTTCAGAGCAGCCAGCCCAAAATGCGTGTGTCAGAAACAGATGCGGAAACACATTTTTACAAAAAATGTCTGCGTAAAAGTGATATGTCATATTGTAGGTGTTTATTACCATTTGCATTCATATTTTGCTGTTTGTTACATTCTTGTTGTGTTTTGCTTGATTGTAAAAGATACACAACTATGGAGGAGCTGGTCTGACGTTCATATGTTGTTAATATTCAGTGTTTTATCGTTCGTAGTTAATATTGTGAATCCCACTGTCTTTATTTTCATGTACATTTTTGGTGTCCCATTCAGTAAAAATTCCATTCCATTTTTTTGAGGTGCTCTGTCATAACTTTTTTAGAATTCCATAGGATATCAGTGTTTCCCATAAACTGCCAAGATACATGTGGCGGTGGGGGCGTGGCTATGGGCGTGGTCACCATGACATCATCGAGTAATTTGCATAATTTACTACAATGATATGATTTTCTCTAAAAAGGCTCAAAAAATGTATACTTACTAATTAATAACAGTTTTGTTTTAAACGTCCATCCATCCATCCATTTTACAGTATAATTACAACACTTTATGTACATATTTATATACAGATTTGAACAATAAGTTATTCACTGAAATATATTTATTAATTGTGGTTCTTACAAAAAATATATCTTATAAAATATATAAGCTAAAATGTCTCTTAAAGCTCTGCCCCTTTAATTAGTGCATACTAAATAATTTAACTTTAGCCTACTACTACAACCATATTATTTACCAGCAACATAAAGTGAAACAGAGGCAGAGGTGTCCTGCCACAGTCAGTAACAAATAAACAGAAAACAGTAGTGGTGGTAGATAGACACAGAACTTCATCAAACATCTGATCCACTGAACAAAGAGCTCCATAAATCTTGTACTGTTCCCGACGCATGTGTCGGGAACAGATGTGGAAGCAAATTTTTACAACAAAATTCTGAATAAAAGTGATAATATATCATATTGTAGGTGTTTATTACCCTTTGCATTCATATTTTGCTGTTTGTTATATTTTTGTTGGGTTTTGCTTGATTGTAAAAGATACATAACTATCGAGAAGCTGGTCTGACGGAGCCCCTAAAGCAGGGGTGTCAAACGTACGGCCCGAGGGCCGGATCAGGCCCGCGGACAGGTTTTATCCGGCCCGCGGGATGAGTTTGCTAAGTATAAAAATGAGCCGAAATTTTTGAATGAAAAAAACTGCTTTTCTAAATGTGTACCACTAGATGTCGCAATAGCAATTATTTGTACATTTGTAGATGATGCTACATATGTACGAAAAAAATAAACCACATGATGTTAGTACATCATTGGAGGAAAATGAGCAAACTACATGAATAACATCCTGTAATTGGATTTTGATACTATTTTTTTTATCTTCATAGATTGCAAATTAACACCAATGAGTTGACTGATGAACATTATCACATAATTTATTCAGAAAGTATAAATAACGACAAATAAAGATAGAATACTATTAACCGCAACATGTAAGTGTAAAAAAAACAACAACATTATGATTTGCACATTTTCAGAATGTGCTTGTTCTATTTTTAAACAAGAAAACAATCTGAAGTTGTCTTTATTTTTAAGTTATCGTGCCGTGATTTTACCATTCCGGCCCACTTGGGAGTAGATTTTTCTCCATGTGGCCCCAGATCTAAAATGAGTTTGACACCCCTGCCCTAAAGGGACATGGGGGGAAAAAATGTTTATAATTTTTTTTAATTTTTTTAAACATTTTTTAGACATGTATCATTTTTTTTTTTTTATAACTTTATAAAAAGTTTCTCGTGCGCACAAGATAGTTTCTCGTCGAGAAACTTTTTAGAAAGTTATTTAAAAAAAGACATGTATTTTAGACATGTATCTCACGAGATACATGTCTAAAAAAAAAAAGTAAATAAAACAAATTTTAAAAATAAGAATAATCCCCCATGTCCCTTTAGGGGCTCTGTAGGTCTGAGAAGTAATAGAGGAGCAATGTTCTTATGTTGTTAATACTCAGTGTTTTATTGTTCATAGTTAATATTGAAAATCCCACTTTCTTTATTTTCATGTACATTTTGGGTGTCCCATTCTGTAAAAAACTGTAAAATTCCATTCCGCTTTTTTCAGGTGGTCTGTCGTAACTTTTTTAGAATTTTATGGGACATTGTGACTTTTGGTATTAGTGTTCCTGAAAAAAAAGGGAGCCACACACACATACTGTACAGCATTTTTTTACAGCTACATGTGTATATATCATTTATACACACATACACATTGGCCCCCCCAGACACGTTTTTTCTCTCAATGTGGCCCCCGAGTCAAAATATGTGCCCAGCTAGACTCTATAGAGTGGGGGCAGTGCTGTTAAGGTTCTCTGAGTAAATAAGATGAGATTATAGAAAGTTTGAGGCATGAATGAGCTGACCTGATGACAAACTAGTTTGAGAAGAATGTGTTTATATTACTCATAAGACTACTGTACTTCTCAATTAAGGTTAAATTCAGTTTTAGAATTAGGCCATCAAGTTAAGATAAAAGTTGTGATGGTTGTGGATGAAGTAAACTTTCGTTAGATTTTTAATTTTTTTACATTAAAGGCCTACTGAAATGATTTTTTTTTATTTAAACGGGAATAGCAGATCCATTCTATGTGTCATACTTGATCATTTCGCGATATTGCCATATTTTTGCTGAAAGGATTTAGTAGAGAAAATCGACGATAAAGTTCGCAACTTTTGCTCGCTGATAAAAAAAAAGCCTTGCCTGTACCGGAAGTAGCGTGACGTCACAGGAGCTAGTATTCCTCACAATTCCCCGTTGTTTACAATGGAGCGAGAGAGATTCGGACCGAGAAAGTGACGATTACCCCATTAATTTGAGCGAGGATGAAAGATTCGTGGATGAGGAACGTGAGAGTGAAGGACTAGAGTGCAGTGCAGGACGTATCTTTTTTCGCTCTGACCGTAACTTAGGTACAAGCTGGCTCATTGGATTCCACACTCTCCTTTCTTTATGCTAGATCACGGATTTGTATTTTAAACCACCTCGGATACTATATCCTCTTGAAAATGAGAGTCGAGAACGCGAAATGGACATTTAAAGTGACTTTTATCTCCACGACAATACATCGGTGATACACTTAGCTACTGAGCTAACGTGATAGCATCGTTCTCAAATGAAGATAGAAACAAAATAAATAAACCCCTGACTGGAAGGATAGACAGAAGATCAACAATACTATTAAACCATGTACAT
>NC_084752.1:44780273-44815273 GCF_033978785.1 Entelurus aequoreus | reverse complement strand
GCTTCTCAGGCAAATCATATAGTTGATGTAGATGCCCGTATCGGCTGTTCAGATTTACTTTACAAAAGAGAAGTGTAGGATACTTCTCTTGTTGCCTTATTTGTATTTGACTTTATTAAATGTATTTATATTAGAAACACAACATGTGTATATAACAAAGGGTGCAAAGTCTGCAGGCAGTAGGAAACACATGGTTAAGTGTAGGGAGTAAAACTGATGGCAGTCTAAAGTTCAAGATTTTTGGAGCTCTTTGTTCAGTGGATCAGATGTTTGATGAAGCTCTGTGTCTATCTACCACCACTACTGTTTTCTGTTTATTTGTTACTGACTGTGGCAGGACACCTCTGCCTCTGTTTCACTTTATGTTGCTGGTAAATAATATGGTTGTAGTAGTAGGCTAAAGTTAAATTATTTAGTATGCACTAATTAAAGGGGCAGAGCTTTGAGACATTTTAGCTTTTATATTTTATAAGATGTATTTTTTGTAAGAACCACAATTAATAAATATATTTCAGTGAATAACTTATTGTTCAAATCTGTATATAAATATGTACATAAAGTGTTGTAATTATATTGTAAAATGGATGGATGGATGGACGTTTAAAACAAAACTGTTATTATTAATTAGTAAGTATACATGTTTTGAGCCTTTTTAGAGAAAATCAAATCATTGTAGTAAATTATGCAAATTACTCGATGTCATGGTGACCACGCCCTTAGCCACGCCCCCACCGCCACAGGTATCTTGGCAGTTTATGGGAAACACTGTAGCAGCTAACGGGCTAGGATAGACTGACCATACGTCCTCTTTTCACCGGACATGTCCTCTTTTGCGGAGCTGTCAGGGCGGAGTTTCTTAAATGCCTCAAATGTCCGGCATTTTGAGTTAGGGTTGCGTGTATTTTCAATGTACGTTCAGGGTTAAGAAGGGGTTAAAAACAAAACAAACAGCAGCATTGGTGAGGGAGGGGCAGAGACAGAGAGAGAGAGAGAGTTATGATAAACGCGCATGCGTCGCCAGGCTCTGCTTTTTATCCATAGATTTATCACATTTAATTTTTTATTATCTATAGCAGGGGTGTCAAAAGTGTGTCCCGGAGGCCATTTGCGGCCCACAGCTAATGTTTTAAAGGCCCACGGCACATTCTAAAAATACTATTCAAATAAACAAAAACATAACAAAAGTGAAATAAAAAAGCTTAAAGGTTAAATGTCATTTAGAAAAAGTTGCAATGTTGACTAATAAAACAAAGCTGTTTTTTTTTTCTTTCAAACTGTCATTGCTCAAAACATAATATTGAATCAAAATCAATGTTATTATGAATTATTGACCTATCCAAGGTTCCCATTACTTCACATCAAATATTACACTAAGAAAAATATTTTTGCTGGAAGATTTTGCAAATTTGGTTAATAAATAACCCAAAAATGTATATTTTGTTGTTTACTTACTGTACCGGAAATGAACCGAACCGTGACCCCTAAACCGAGGTACGTACCGAACGAAAATTTTTGTGTACCGTTACACCCCTAGTAAATAGAAATACAGTACCGCTGTTTAATCTTATTTTGGCAACTCAGATGCCTGTTTTTTACCATAATAAAATATGGTACCATAAATTCATCAACCGTGGATTTTACAGTAAAAAAAAAAAAACTGACCGCTCAGTCGACTTAATTTTACTGTAAAAAAACCCAAACATTGGTTATTTTTTCCAACTTACAGTAATATGCTGTAAAAAACCCAAAAAAACTCCCTAAATTTTACAGTAAAATCTATTGGTCATTTTTATAGTGTACAATTTGATGGATAACTTGCTTCGAAACCATAAGTTAAGCAGATATTTAAGTATTTATTTGGATTTTGACCAACAAAGTTAGACAATATAATATTTCTTGCAATATTGGACACTATTTTTTTTTCCCTGTCAAACTAGAAAAAAAACAACTAACATCTTTAGTATGAAAATAAGAAAGTAGAGAAAGAAAATATAAGATATTTTATTGAAACATATTATTTCCAGGCTTTTGCGGGCCATATAAAATGAGGTGGAGGGCCAGATCTGGCCCGCTGGCCTTGAGTTTGACACCTGTGCACGAGACACACCAATGAGCTTGTTTATAGATGTACAATAAAACTCCTCATGGGAAGTTGCCTTTTGTTATAACTTTGTGACATGATCCAATGCACATTAATGAACATATCAGACAGAAAAGTGACAGATTGTAGCCAAAGGCTGATTTCCATCATCATCGCAAAGAAACACTAATTCAGCGTTTTAGTGAGTTCTATTTTTCATGCACTTATTCTTGCTGTGTTTATCTGGCACAAGTGGAAAGCCGGTCCCTGAAAATAATACCTATATTAAACCGGTCCGTGGTGCAAAAAATGTTGGGGACCCCTGCCGTAGTGTGGTCCCGGTACCAAAATATTGGTACCGGTACCAAAATGTATTTCGATACTTTTCGGTACTTTTCTAAATAAAGGGTACCACAAAAATGTCATTATTGGCTTTATTTGACAAAACATCTCAGGGTACATTAAACATATATTTCTTATTTAGTCCTTAAATAAAATAGTGAACATACTAGACAACCTTTCTTATATTAGTAAGAAAGCAAACTCTTAATTAGTCTGCTGACGTATGCGGTAGCATATTGTGTCATTTATATACCTATTATTTTGTCCACATTATGAGGGACACACTGTAAAAAAAATATTATTAATCTACTTGTTCATTTACTGTTAATATCTGCTTATTTTCTGTTTTAACTAGAGATGTCCGATAATATCGGTCTGCCGATATTATCGGCCGATAAATGCGTTAAAATGTAATATCGGAAAATATCGGTATCGTTTTTTTTATTATCAGTATCGTTTTTTTTTTGTTGTTGTTTTTTTATTAAATCCACATAAAAAAACACAAGATACACTTACAATTAGTGCACCAACCCAAAAAACCTCCCTCCCCCATTCACACTCATTCACACAAAAGGGTTGTTTCTTTCTGTTATTAATATTCTGCTTCCTACATTATATATCAATATATATCAATACAGCCTGCAAGGGATACAGTCCGTAAGCACACATGATTGTGCGTGCTGCTGCTCCACTAATAGTACTAACCTTTAACAGTTAATTTTACAAATTTTCATTAATTACTAGTTTCTATGTAACTGTTTTTATATTGTTTTACTTTCTTTTTTATTCAAGAAAATGTTTTTAATTTATTTATCTTATTTTATTTGATTCATTTTTTTTTTAAAAGTACCTTATCTTCACCATACCTGGTTGTCCAAATTAGGCATAATAATGTGTTTCCATGACTGTATATATCGGTTGATATCGGTATCAGTTGATATCGGTAATTAAAGAGTTGGACAATATCGGCATATCGGATATCGGCAAAAAGCCATTATCGGACATCCCTAGTTTTAACATGTTCTATCTACACTTCTGTTAAAATGTAATAATCACTTATTCTTCTCTTCTTTGATACTTTACATTAGTTTTGGATGATACCACACATTTAGATATCGATCCGATACCAAGTAGTTACAGGATCATACATTGGTCATAATTTAAGTTTTAATGTGTCCAGGGACGTATTTCCTGAGTTTATAAACATAATATGAATTTTAAAAAGGGAAAAAGATTTTGTGACGATAAAAAATATCAATGTAATCATAGTAGTATCGACTAAATACGCTATTGTACTTTGTATCATTACAGTGGATGTCAGGTGTAGATCCACCCATGGCATTTGTTTACATTGTGACGGCTGTGAGCTATTGTATCCTCCTACGGTGTGTAGTGAAGCATGTTTAGCTATTCCTCGTCCTGCAGTGATAATGATACTTGTAAGAAACTTACTTCATTTGTCGCCCTGAAGGCGAGGATTAGTGATTTGAGCTGCAATTCTTGTATGAATTGAATCGTACCAAAGACTATAAAAATGGGAGCCATTACCTCCCTGCTTGGCACTCAGCATCAAGGGTTGGACTTGGGGGTTAAATCACCAAAATGATTCCCGGGCGCGGCCACCGCTGCTGCTCACTGCTCCCCTCACCTCCCAGGGGGTGAACAAGGGGATGGGTCAAATGCAGAGGACAAATTTCACCACCCCTAGTGTGTGTGTGACGATCATTGGGACTTTAACTTTGACTTTATGAAAGGTGCGATACAAATAAAGTTTATTATTATTATTTAGAAGTAGCTAAAACACTGCGGATGGATGTTCGCTGCTAACTAGCTAGCTAGCCATGTCTTAAAGCACCTCTTCCTGAGGGTGTTTCAGTGTTATAACTTCACTTTTGTCAGTTTTTAAGCCAAAAATGCGTCCATTCTCCCTTTTCTGTCTACACACTGTGTCTGCTTGTAAGTACTCTGTGTGTGTGCGCTGCCGAACATGCTCCTCTGCTCGTAAAACCAGCAATGTCACGACGTCACGCAGAGCCGGTACTTTTCAAACAGGGTATAGTACCGTTCTTGATTCATTAGCACCGCGATACTATACTAGTACCGGTACAACCCTAATCGGAAGTGAATAAGTTGAATGGGGACACCCCCAGTTGACATCCATTTAAAAAAGCCGCAGTGCTTTTACTCTGAAGGAAAAAAAGGAGAGATCTTGGCTCCATTCAGCACCAATAACTATTTGGAAGTGAGAGGCCTGCTGGGAGCGCTTTGCTCCACTTCGGAAGCCTTCCATCTAATTACATTTCTTCCTAAAACTAACGAGGACTCTCGGAGCAGCGGGGGAGCAACAAACATCTTCCAGCCCCAGCATGGGCCCCTCCATGTCTTCACACGAGGGCCTCCATAAATCTAGCATCTACTTCACCCTCCAAAGCCATCGGACGCCTCGTAAACAAAAAATATGCAGACATAAAAAAAAAGGTCAAAAAGGATGATGACCTAAAATAATATTCATATACAGCTTTTGGTTGTATTTCATGTCACAGCACATAAAGCCGGTCTTTATTGGTTTTCTCCTCACACTGTCAAGCACGCTCAAAAGCTCATCAGCCGCGGACGTTAATGTGCTACCTCGGAATTATTGCAAATCTAATCATAAAAGAATAACACGCTGTTGCCGCCGCCCACCCACTGCTCCTAAAACGTCAGCCCGTCCTCGTCTTTATGTCTTTTTCATCCTTCCGCCGCTATCTTTCGCTGGAAGTGAGTTTGAAAGGTATCCGCGACTGGCATTAAAGGGGAAATGTGACACGGCCGAGGTCTTTGAACGCAGCAAAAGGATGGTACGGCTGTCCTACCTAGTCTTGGAGCATGAACTGATCAGGCCGGCTCGGATGAAAGGCGAAACGTCTTCCGAGACAACCTGAACGGTTCCAGTTGCGGCCGATGCGAATCCCTGACGATACAAAGAACCTGGACGGATGAGAACATTCACAAGGAAATGAGATTATAAATGTCAGGTTCAAACACTGGTGACCTCTATTAAACAGACAAAGAAGCAAGGAATTAAACAGAGACAGAATTAAAGTTGGCTCAATGAGGAGAAACGCGTAGACCTGTACCCTTGCACAGTGTCCCACCACGCTCCGACCAAAGATTGTACGCCGCCTCTTTTATTTGGACTTTCCCTGATTACATGGCAACAGCTGTTTCGAAAGGAAGGGGGGTCGTAAACAGCCCTTGCCTTTGGTTACAAAACAGTTCAAAGAAAAGGTGCCTGGAAGGGGCTCAGGTCCTGCTTCCTCTATAACAATAATAATAATAATAATAGATTTTATTTGTAAAAAGCTCTTTACATTTCGTAAACAACCTCAAAGTGCTACAGTGTATTAAAAAAAAAAAAAGATTTAAAAAAAAAAATAATAACAAAAATAAATAAAAACTAGAACAGCCAAATAGCTAAAACTAGTATGCATATATCTAAAAAAAAAAAAAAAGAGGCTTTTTTAAAAAGAAGGGTTTTTAAGCCTTTTTTAAAAGCATCCACAGTCTGTGGTACCCTCAGGTGGTCAGGGAGAGCGTTCCACAGACTGGGAGCGGCGGAGCAGAAAGCCCGGTCTCCCATTGTTCGTAGCTTTGTCCTCGGAGGTTATCCTGTCCGGAGCGGAGGTGTCGTGTGGAGGATTTGGGGGTGAGTAGTTCTTTGAGGTAGCTTTGTAGATCTCGGGTCAAGACAAAATCTTCCTGTGGATTTCAATACATCAAAGAAACCGACACCTTCATGTCGCTCCCCATCCTACACAGTCTTACAAGCCTTTTGATTGGTAAGATCAAAGACAGCTTTTGTCTGCTCGCCGGGAACTCATTGAAACACAAAGTTTTGTGCTAACTTAGATACAATTATTCTGACAATAAAAATGGGAGCCATTACCACTCAGCATCAAGGGTTGGAATTGGGGGTTTAATCACCAAAAAGGATTCCTGAGCGTGGCCACCGCTGCTGCTCACTGCTCCCCTCACCTCCCAGGGGGTGGACAAGGGTGATGGGTCAAATGCAGGGAATAATTTCGCCACACCTAGTGTGTGTGTGACAATAATTGGTACTTTAACTTTATGCATTTTACAAGAAATACATTGGCGGCAAACTCCGTAGCTTGCTAGCTTGTTTGCGCTAGCTTTCGCAGACTCTTATTTTGTTAGCGCAGGCAGGATGAAGCAGGGCTTTTATTGTGAAGACAGGAACTGGGCAGTCGGTCTTTAGAGTTTTGACGGCAAGCACGGCGCTGTTGGGAAAAAAAAGTGTTTCTGGCCTTCTTGTCGGTCGTTTTTTTCTTAATAATGATCTGGCAGCAGCCAGCGTCATCTCACAAGACCCTCGGGTGGCGTGAATGTCAATCAAGTGACCAAAGTCGCGTCTTGGTGAAGATTGACGATCGCTCATTGTCAGAATAATTGTATCTAAGTTGTCACAAAACTTTTTGTTTAAATGAGTTCCCGGCGAGCAGACAAAATCAATCAATCAATCAATCAATCAATCAATGTTTATTTATATAGCCCTAAATCACAAGTGTCTCAAAAGCTGTCTTTAATCCTACCAAGCAAAAGGCTTGTAAAACTCCACTGTGTAGGATGGGAAGCGACATGAAGGTGTTCTGTTTCTTTGATCTATTATAATCAACAAAAAGATATCGTCTTGACCCAAGAACTACAAAGCGGAGAGGAAGCATGGCCAGACTCCCCTCAAGGCGACCTCTTCTTTGAACTCTTTTTACGACCTTTTCTGTGAACTGTTTACGACCTTTTCTTTGAACTGTTCTGTAATCAAAGGCGATGGCTGTTTACGACCCCCTTCCCTTAGAAACAGCTGTTGCCATGTAATCAGGGAAAGTCCAAATAAAAAAGGAGGTGTGCAATCTTTCGTCAGAGCGTGCTGGAGACTGTACAAGAGTACAGCCCAGATGTTTTCTCCTCAATTGAGCCAAGTTTAATTCTGTCTCTGTTTAATTCTTTGCTTCTTTGTCTGTTTAATAGATGTCATCAGTGTCTGAACCTGACACTCATTTTTAGGTCTATTTTTTTAATCCCTGGCTGGCGATGGACTGACACACCCTCCACCATCCACTGCTAGCTCGCCATCTACGTACCTGCTCTATTGTAATCTTTTTAATAATCCTTAAAGGCAGCCTAAATCGTCACACTAGCTATTGAGCCGTGATCAATAATTCTTTGTTCTTCTTGTAGTTCATGAGGTCAAAAAAAGTCAATCTGGTCCAGAAAAACACGTTGATGGTCAAGCGAGTCCTTCCAGAGGAGTCGCCATCGCTTGATAAGAGCAAGTTGTGTAGGATGTGTAATTATTATATTACTATTAGTTTGGAGTTGACAGAACACAGACAGTCAACATTCTTACGGTCCTGTGCAGTGATGAAGAATTATGTCATTATGTTCTCAAACAATTAAGATCCTGTTAGAAGTCCTGGTGGGGAGTCCTGGAAAGACAAACAGTCTGTTGAAAACTTTAAAGAGCAGCCCATTGTTGGACCGCCAAAAGAAAGTTGTTCGTATGGACCGCGTCGGTACTAACTTGTAATACACTTTCCCACCACTTGTGGCAGTAATGACACTATCAAACAAACAGAAGAAGTCTTGAGGTAGAGTCATAGAGACGTTTCTTAAAGGGGAACTGCACTTTTTTTTCCGGAATTTGGCTTAACGTTCACAATCATTATGAGAGACAAGAAGACACGTTTTGTTTTTTTCAGGATTTTAAAGATGATAAAAAACGCTTGGACGATGTGACTAATGGGAGTCACCGTTGTAGCCTTCCAAGCCCTCTAAAACATCTTTTTGTATACACGCTGCAAGTAAATATATATATATCATGTAGTAACAGACACCTTCATAACAATATGTAATATGTACAATATACACACTGCAAGTATATATATCATGTAGTAACAGACACCTTCATAACAATATGTAAAATGTACAATATACACACTGCAAGTATATATATCATGTAGTAACAGACACCTTCATAACAATATGTAATACGTACAATATACACACTGCAAGTATATATATAATGTAGTAACAGACACCTTCATAACAATATGTAATAAGTACAATATACACACTGCAAGTATATACAGTATATAATGTAGTAACAGACACCTTCATTACAATATGTAATATGTACAATATACACACTGCAAGTATATATATAATGTAGTAACAGACACCTTCATAACAATATGTAATATGTACAATATACACACTGCAAGTATATATATAATGTAGTAACAGACACCTTCATAACAATATGTAATATGTACAATATACACACTACAAGTATATATATATATACATATATATATATATATATATAATGTAGTAACAGACAATCGTCAGACCACAGAACACTTTTCCACTTTGCATCAGTCCATCTTAGATGAGCTCGGGCCCAGCGAAGCGTTTCCGGGTGTTGTTGATAAATGTATTCCGCTTTGCTTAGTACAGTTTTAACTTGCACTTTCAGATGCAGCGACCAACTGTAGTTACTGACAGTGGTTTTCTGAAGTGTTGCTGAGCCCATGTGGTGATATCCTTTACACACTGATGTGGCTTTTTGATGCAGTACCGCCTGAGGGATCCAAGGTCCGTAATATCATGGCTTACGTGCAGCGATTTCTCCAGATTCTCTGAACCTTTTGATGATATCGCGGACCTTAGATGGTCAAATCCCTAAATTCCTTGCAATAGCTGGTTGAGAAATGTTGTTCTTAATCTGGCATTTGTTGACAAAGTGGTGACCCTCGCCCCATCCTTGTTTGTGAATGACTGAGCATTTCATGGAAGCTGCTTTTATACCCAATCATGGCACCCACCTGTTCCCAATTAGCCTGCCCACCTGTGGGATGTTCCAAATAAGTGTTTGATGAGCATTCCTCAACTTTATCAGTATTTATTGCCACTTCTGCGAAACAGGCATCAAATTCCGAATGAGCTAATATTTGCAAAAAATAACAAAGTTTACAAGTTGGAACGTTAAGTATCTTGTCTTTGCAGTCTATTCAATTGAATATAAGTTGAAAAGGATTTGTTGTATTCTCTTTTTATTTACCATTTACACAACGTGACAACTTCACCACTTTTGGCTTTTGTAGAATACATTGTTCATCTTCATTTTTAGTCATCTTTCTTTATTCAGACAGTCTTAATAATAATAATATATTTTAGTTGTAAAAAGCACTTTACATTGAGTAAACAATAGGGATGTCCGATAATGGCTTTTTGCCGATATCCGATATTGTCCAACTCTTTAATTACAGATATCAACCGATACCGGTATCAACCGATACCTATATATACAGTCGTGGAATTAACACATTATTATGCCTATGGTGAGGATAAGGTCCTTTTTAAATAAAAAAATAAAATAAAATAAGATAAATAAATTAAAAACATTTTCTTGAATAAAAAAGAAAGTAAAACAATATAAAAACAGTTACATAGAAACTAGTAATGAAT
Organism: Entelurus aequoreus; assembly: GCF_033978785.1. Lineage (NCBI taxonomy): Eukaryota > Metazoa > Chordata > Actinopteri > Syngnathiformes > Syngnathidae > Entelurus > Entelurus aequoreus. The sequence goes on along the minus strand of NC_084752.1, from coordinate 44,805,324 downwards.
GAAAATGAGTAAAATGAAGTGTTAAAGGTTAGTACTATTAGTGGAGCAGCAGCACGCACAATCATGTGTGCTTACGGACTGTATCCCTTGCAGACTGTATTGATATATATTGATATATAATGTAGGAAGCAGAATATTAATAACAGAAAGAAACAACCCTTTTGTGTGAATGAGTGTAAATGGGGGAGGGAGGTTTTTTGGGTTGGTGCACTAATTGTAAGTGTATCTTGTGTTTTTTATGTTGATTTTATTAAAAAAAAGAAAAAGAAACGATACCGATAATAAAAAAAATTATACCGAAAATTTCCGATATTACTTTTTAAAGCATTTTAATATTATCGGACATCTCTAGTAAACAACCTCAAAGTGCTACAGTGCATAAAAAAAATATATATATATCTATATATATATAATAAAAAATAAAGAAAAATAAAAACTAGAACAGCCAAATAGCTAAAACTAGTATGTATATATCTAAAAAAAAAAGAGGCTTTTTTAAAAAAAAGGGTTTTTAAGCCTTTTTAAAAATCATCCACAGTCTGTGGTGCCCTCAGGTGGTCAGGGAGAGCGTTCCACAGACTGGGAGCGGTGGAGCAGAAAGCCCGGTCTCCCTCTTGGAAAAAAATTAACCTGCGAGGACTCTTCCCTGAAAAAGGGAAGATCCCAATTAGGGATGTCCGATAAATGCGTTAAAATGTAATATCGGAAATGATCGGTATCGTTTTTTTTTTTTTTTTTTTTTTTTTTTTTTTTAATTCAATCAACATAAAAAACACAAGATACACTTACAATTAGTGCACTAACCCAAAAAACCTCCCTCCCCCCATTTCTTTCTGTTATCAATATTCTGGTTCCTACATATCAATATATATCAATACAGTCTGCAAGGGATACAGTCCGTAAGCACACGTGCTTGTGCGTGCTGCTGCTCCACTAATAGTACTAACCTTTAACAGTTAATTTTACTCATTTTCATTAATTACTAGTTTCTATGTAACTATTTTTATATTGTTTTACTTTCTTTTTTATTCAAGAAAATGTTTTTAATTTAGTTATCTTATTTTATTTTTTATTTTTAAAAAGTACCTTATCTTCACCATACATGGTTGTCCAAATTAGGCATAATAATGTGTTAATTCCACGACTGCATATATCGGTTGATATCGGTATCGGTAATTAAAGAGTTGGACAATATCGGGATATCGGCAAAAAGCCATTATCGGACATCCCTAATTGTAACCAGAATAATGTATGTTTTTTTAAATAATAGATGGAAAGAAAAGAATATATGTAATTGGACTATGGTGAGAAATAGGTCGGAATGTTGGTTTTTTTGAAGTTGAAGTCGCATGTTTCCCAAACATTGGGCTCCAACGTGTCTGACTTTCAGGAAAGCCGCAGCGTTAGTTCCGTCTTGTCAGTTTCAGGTCATTCACGCTCTCCTGCCTGATGTGTCGCCTGCTGCTCCGCCTTACTTCAACGCTGAAAAGCTTTTGTGACACTTTAATGGTGTTTGGGGGAATAAGAAAAAGTATATCTTAAAAAAAAAAAGAGAATACTACCCAGCCTGCAGCCTCAGTTTTGACAGCCTTACGACGCTAATTCAGTGCCTTCTAAGGGAGAAATACATTTGATTAAGGAGGGCATATGATCACATAACAAATCATACGGTCACATAAACTAAGAGCACAAACATCAGCACAAAATGTCAATCTCAGTATTTAGGAAATAGGCCTTTTTATGAAGAAACATCACGAATGATGGATGAAAATGCTCTAATTTGCTAATATTCTATGTATGAACGCAGTGGATTTATAAGAAAAACAAAGGTATTTTGCGAGCAATCTTTCCCAAAAAAGTCGTACGTACCTGGCGTTTCAGGTGGCTGATGTGTTGAAGCGTGATGCTTTATCTCTTCGCATGATGTTTGCGGAACATTTGGTGCAACTCGCAAGAGGGATGTCTTCCTCCGAAACACTAAAGAAGTCCCACACAATAAACGCCATGTTTGTTTACGCCGAGCTCAAGGGAAGTTTTCGACAGGCCTTTTTATAGTACTAAGGATAAAAGTAGCGCTTGATTTGCTCACCCAAGCCCACCCGCAGCAAAATTCGATTAAAAAAAAAAAAAAAAAACCTGAGCCGATTCACAACACAAACCCAAAGAACACAACACAAAACTTATTCTATAGAGAATAATTATAGTTTCGCACGCGTATAACAATGGGGAATACATATAAATTACAAATGAAAGTAATAAATTAACATTTAACATAACATTAACCGTTACTAAAGACTCTTTTTGGCGAACAAGAAGGAAGGAATGGGAGAACCATCATCTTGTACGAGTTTTTTCTGGATTTGAATAGTGTTTCTCACCTTTATCAACTCGCAACTTTCTTTGGTCCCTGGGATTATCACGCAGTTGTAATCAATACAATAAGCACAGAGACACAGTCACCAGCTTTGTGTGGGCACTCCATTCAGCAGAATAAAATGCGAGGAAACGGACGAATTTGTTGCATATTTGACTCAAATGGTAAAGCAAAACTGGAACAACATTTTGTGAAAAGCCAAATCTAAAATGTACCACTAATATTCTATTTACCGTATTTCCTTGAATAGCCGCAGGGGCGTTAATTAATTTAAAACCTCCTGTCACACCTGCGTTTACCGGAAACCGGCGGGATGGCCGTGCATGCGGTAATTATTTTAAAACCTCTTCTCACTCCGGCGTTTACCAAAAGGAATCCATAAAATTTAGGCGTGCGCTTTGAGTGTGATGTAAGCATACCATCATGAAAAGCACATTTAATTAACAAAAACGTTATTATGGTCTTACCTGTACTTATAAATGGAGTCCATTTGCAGCTCCTTCTGACCAAAAGCATCGATAACTTGTTTATAGAAGTCTTCCTTATTTTCTTTCTTCAGTTTTAAAAGTCTCTGTTTCGATGGAGATATTCCTTTAATTATTACCTCCTGCTTCGATTGAAAGTCCAGTTTAGAAAACTGTTTTATTTTAGATACCTGTATGTGATCCTCCAAGTTAGAAGTTCAGGCAGAGGGAAAAAATAAATCTCTTGCTGCGTGTGTTCACTTCTTCTGCAGTACAGGAAGTCGCAAGAAGGATCACTAGCGCGGCAGCGCCCTCTACCACCAGGAGGCGGGAGTGATTTAATGACTTATACAGTATTTCACACACGCAGCTACGGTATATTAATAAAACATAGCTGCTTACTGTTCTCTTTAGCATACTGTACCGGTATTCAATAGCTTGAACCTTAAATCCTACTGAAAAGCTCTTTATCTTTTTTCCTTTGTGCGATAGTAAACTACTGAAATCAGCTTCCTCCATTTTGAAAAGGAGGACAGATGCGTCACTCGTGACGTAACGAATTTGACCCGGTGGAAGTTCTAGCCATATGCTAAATATTTTGCGAAACGAGTTTGACCCGGCGAAAATTATAGACATGCGATAATAAAATTAATATTTTGCGAAACGAATTTGATCCAGCTTCAATAATAAACCGGCGATAAGGCCAAGCATGCGTTAATTATTTTGAGAAACGAGTTTGACCCGGCAGTAATTCTAGACGTGCGAATACTATATTCCCTGCGCCAAAACAAGGAAATACGGTATGTATAAGATAAAGTTGGGATTTTTGACTCTTTGAAGGGAGCCGTTCAAAAGAATTAAGAAGTATGTATGTATGTATATATGTGTATATATCAGTGTTTCCCACACATTCATTTATTTGTGGCGGCCCGCCACGAAAGAATTACGTCCGCCACAAATAAAAATAAAAATACATTTTTATTTATTTATTTATTTTTTGTCCTGTCCAGCTTCTCAGGCAAATCATATAGTTGATGTAGATGCCCATATCGGCTGTTCAGATTTACTTTACAAAAGAGAAGTGTAGGTTACTTCTCTTGTTGCCTTATTTGTATTTGACCACTACTGTTTTCTGTTTATTTGTTACTGACTGTGGCAGGACACCTCTGCCTCTGTTTCACTTTATGTTGCTGGTAAATAATATGGTTGTAGTAGTAGGCTAAAGTTAAATTATTTAGTATGCACTAATCAAAGGGGCAGAGCTTTAAGAGACATTTATTTTTATATTTTATAAAATATATTTTTTGTAAGAACCACAATTAATAAATATATTTCAGTGAATAGCTTATTGTTCAAATCTGTATATAAATATGTACATAAAGTGTTGTAATTATATTGTAAAATGGATGGATGGATGGACGTTTAAAACAAAACTGTTATTATTAATTAGTAAGTATACATTTTTTGAGCCTTTTTAGAGAAAATCATATTGTAGTAAATTATGCAAATTACTTGATGATGTCATGGTGACCACGCCCATAGCCACGCCGCCACAGGTATATTGGCAGTTTATGGGAAACACTGATATATTTATTTATTTATTTATTGCATTATTATTATTAATTAATTTATTTATTTTTTTACTGTTTTTATTATTTATTTTTTAAATCAAGGAAACAGTCACTAATGTCAGTTATAAAATAAGATTTGCATCAGAATAAATAAAAATTGACACATATTTTTGGGTTCATTGAGGTTAGCTAATTTGACTTGTTTTGGAAAGTCTTGACAAGCCAAATTTTCTTGTTCTATTGGCAGATAATTTTGCTTAATTCAAATAAAATGCCCCTAATTTTAGTTTTTTTTTTCTTTTCTTGTTTTTGAACACTGACTATTTGCAGTGTAGTTGGGACACGCACGGCCCGCCACTGCTGTAACGCTGGAAAGTGAAAATATATTGTTCCGCCTGAATGAAGTAAAAAAAACAAAAACATTTTAACTGTAAAATGTAACTTTTCAGCCTCACACCACATAAACCCAGAGACTCAACTTTGCCGCTATGTTTTGTTGACTGCTTTGAGAAAGCGGAGATGCAACAAGCATCTGTCATTGTTTGCTGCTAGATTGCTTGTCCGTGTTTTATGCACTCCCATAAAGCCGTGACACTACATTGTCAATATACCGCGCTATCTGCCGTGATCAATAAAAGGCACTTTGGATTGAGTGTCCCCCGTGTCGCCGTCGTCCCTCATTATGCTCAGCCTCTTCCAAGACGGAGAGGCGGCGGCGTCCCCCGGCCAGGCGCCGGGGAAATGTCACCCCCACAAGGTCTTAATTAGCGTCCTCAATCATTGCGGCAGCCAACCACCCACACTCCCGCAGACAACCATTTTGGCATTTAAATGAAGCACTTTGGAGGTTGTTTTTTTTTTAAAAAGAGGCTCTTAAATGATACGTTTACAGTTGTACTGTAGGAATTATTTTGTACAATCACTGCAAACCCCTAAAGTTGAATTTGGTAAAAGTTACATTTATGTTCCATGTACACCAGGCGTGTCAAACTTGTTTTCATTGAGGGCCGCATCGCACACTGCAAAAGGTCAGTGTTCAAAAACAAGAAAAAAAATACAAAAATGAGGGGTATTTTATTTGAACTAAGCAAAATTATCTGCCAATAGAACAAGAACATTTGGCTTGTCAAGACTTTCCAAAACAAGTAAAATTAGCTAACCTCAATGAACCCAAAAATAACTTAAAATAAGTATATTCTCACTAATAACAAGTGCACTTTTCTTGGTAGAAAAAAATATGAGACCTCAGTGTTTCCCATAAACTGCCAAGATACCTGTGGCGGTGGGGGCGTGGCTATGGGCGTGGTCACCATGACATCATCGAGTAATTTGCATAATTTACTACAATATGATTTTCTCTAAAAAGGCTAAAAAAATGTGTACTTACTAATTAATAATAACAGTTTTGTTTTAAACGTCCATCCATCCATTTTACAATATAATTACAACACTTTATGTACATATTTATATACAGATTTGAACAATAAGTTATTCACTGAAGTATATTTATTAATTGTGGTTCTTACAAAAAATATATCTTATAAAAATATAAAAGCAAAAATGTCTCTTAAAGCTCTGCCCCTTTAATTAGTGCATACTAAATCATTTAACTTTAGCCTACTACTACAACCATATTATTTACCAGCAACATAAAGTGAAACAGAGGCAGAGGTGTCCTGCCACAGTCAGTAACAAATAAACAGAAAACAGTAGTGGTCAAATACAAATAAGGCAACAAGAGAAGTACCCTACACTTCTCTTTTGTAAAGTAAATCTGAACAGCCTATATGGGCATCTACATCAACTATATGATTTGCCTGAGAAGCTGGACAAGACAAAAAAAAAAAAATGTTATTTTTTAAAATTTGTGGCGGACGTAATTCTTTTGTGGCGGACGTAATTCTTTTGTGGCGGGCCGCCACAAATAAATGAATGTGTGGGAAACACTGGACCTTTTTTCTCAATATGTTGAAAAATATTCTTAAATGAAGTAAATGCTAGTGCCATTATCTTGACATAATGATATGCGCTCGGCATTACATTTCTTGAAACCAGCAAACTTATACTAAAAACTAATTTATTGTTCTTAATGGAAAGGCAACAAGGCAAGCGCTTGTTACTCTCGGGGTCTCCTAGCCGCTCAGGCAAATCATATTGTCTAAAAATGCATTTTTCCATGGATAACATGACATCATTGCGCCAAGTGCGTGCTCTTTCAGTCAATTAGTGCGCATATATACAGCCCCGCCCCCGGCCAAAATTGTGATTTTTAAGAATTTATCTGAATGTGCATGAACTATTTATGTTCAAAATAGTTAAAAATGTTAAATGTTTAAATATTAACTGTCAGTTTACTGTACTGTGCCAACTGTACTACTATATGAGTACGTATGTTCTATTGTGTCATTGGAAATAAAACAGCAAAGTCCATTTGGCTGTCATCTGTTTTAATTATGAGACACAATTGTGTCAAAGTCATGATTTTTTTTCATGCTTGAAATAAGAAATGATGACTTTAAAAAAGTAGTTTTCTACTTGTGAGTGTTGATGACACAGCTTTGCAACAGTTGATATTCTAGTTTCAAGCATGTTTTACTCAATATAGCTCATCAAATCTCAGCAACAAGCTGTAATATCTTACTGACATCATTTAGGACTTAAAACAAGTAAAACACTCTAACATCAAATCTGCTTAGTGAGAAGAATTATCTTCTGGGTGAGGGCCGACATCCGGGCAACTGAGCTACATACGGGTTCTTCGAGCCATAGCAACCAGACTGGCGTTGAAAACAAACCGTTGCCATTACTCTTTAACCTGTCGACCTACGCTGGTTAAACCCGTCAATCTGCCTCCAAAATGCCGAAAAACGGTGTTGTTTTTGGTTGTGCTAACCACAACCGGAAACAGGGAAAACAAAGGTCGTATTTTGTTCTGCCAAAGCGTGATAAAAGCCCACAGAGACGAGACAAATGGCTCGCAGCTTTACACCGGGAAAACGAGGACGGTTCTCACTGGAGTCCCCCAAAGTCCCGGGTCGTGTGTTCGGATCACTTCGTTTCTGGTAAATATAAGGAACAAAAATCCACCTTCTTAACCACAACTTGGCTATACCGTCCGTGCTAATGTTGTACTTGTTGAATTTTTACCTTATAACGTTCGACAGCTGAAGTTGTTGTTGTACAAAAATAACATGCGGTATATACTATGTAGTCTATAGCCTAGCTAGCTATTTTCGAAAACCGGACAACGAGAGGATACCAAAGGCAGCGTTAAGATGGACACCACCGGGAAAACGTAAGCCAGGGCGGCCAAAGAACACCTGGCGAAGAACAGCTGTACTTAAACAATACATGTAGCCCTCAAATCTCTCAATATTTTATACACTAACACTTGATCTTGTTGTTGATAACTTCCGCGTCTCTTTCTTAGTAGCGCGCAGGCTAAGCTAACTAGCAAGCTAGGCTAAGCCTGAGAAGCTTTAAAGTTCACTGAGACGAGTCTGACGCAAATAACACATTTTCGTTTTTTCACACGATATGCGAATAAGTAAAAATGCGTAAATGAAGGATTTAACGCCGACTTCCAAGCCACAACGCTCGTTAAATGCTTTTTCTGTCAATGCTGTGTTCGCTGTGAGCTGCTTTGTTTTCAACAAATTCCCGGTTGCTAGAGGATTGGTAGGCGGAAGTGACGTGGGTCCGCCCTCACCCATAACACAGAAAATAAGCAAATATCACCCTTATTTGAGATATTTCATCTTACTTAGATTTCACTTTTTGCAGTGCAGTTCTGCTTGTTCTCAGAGGGCCGCTGGTAGCAGTGAATAATACATGACTAATTATGTATACATTTAAATAATTGCCTATGTATTTGAATATTATGTCTATTATTATGTATGCTGTACAAAAACAAACTTTAGATTTTACTGTAAGAGGGGAAAACAAGCAGCTCAGTTGCCAAAATGTTACGGTTAAAAACTGTGGTTACTTCACCCTAGACAAGTAGCCACCTCATGCAGTGGAATGAAAATGTATTTTTTTAAGTTGATTCTTATAAAAAAAAAATTTAAAAAGTTGGAAGTTTTCATAATTTTTTTAATAGATTTTGTTTAATTACGATGTAGAATCGTTATTATTTTTTTTTAAATTGTGATTAATTTCCTGCACCCCTACAATACCGTATTTTTCGGACTATAAGGTGGACTTAAAATCCTTTAATTTTCTCCAAAATCGCCAGTGCGCCTTATAACCCGGTGCGCCTAATGTACGGCATAATTCTGGTTGTGCTTATCGACCTCGAAGCAATTTTATTTGGTACGTGGTTTAATGATTAGTGTGACCAGTAGATGGCAGTCACACATAAAAGACAAGTGTAGACTGCAATATGACGCCAGTAAACAACACCAACATTTTATATGTTCCATTGAAAATATAGAACATTACACACGGTGATCAAAAATCTGTCAAAATGTTTTAAGTATGACTTTGGTAAGCTATGAAGCCACACCGCTTGATGGATTGTGCTGTGCTTTAACATAGGAGTATTATTATGCTGTGTGTATGAGGACTGCAAAATGGCAACTATTAGCAGATATCAGGCGTTTTGTTTCGCCAATATTATGCAAAACCAACTTTTCTTACCTTCTGGTACCTGCTGATGTGTATTTGGGATCTGCATAAGTATTGAAAATGTGTGTGAGTAGTGTGAGAGTCCAGTCCATAGTGGATCTAACATAATAGTGTGAGAGTCCAGTCCATAGTGGATCTAACATAATAGTGTGAGAGTCCAGTCCATAGTGGATCTAACATAATAGTGTGAGAGTCCAGTCCATAGTGGATCTAACATAATAGTGTGAGAGTCCAGTCCATAGTGGATTTAACATAATAGTGTGAGAGTCCAGTCCATAGTGGATCTAACATAATAGTGTGAGAGTCCAGTCCATAGTGGATCTAACATAATAGTGTGAGAGTCCAGTCCATAGTGGATCTAACATAATAGTGTGAGAGTCCAGTCCATAGTGGATCTAACATAATAGTGTGAGAGTCCAGTCCATAGTGGATTTAACATAATAGTGTGAGAGTCCAGTCCATAGTGGATCTAACATAATAGTGTGAGAGTCCAGTCCATAGTGGATCTAACATAATAGTGTGAGAGTCCAGTCCATAGTGGATCTAACATAATAGTGTGAGAGTCCAGTCCATAGTGAATCTAACATAATAGTGTGAGAGTCCAGTCCATAGTGAATCTAACATAATAGTGTGAGAGTCCAGTCCATAGTGGATCTAACATAATAGTGTGAGAGTCCAGTCCATAGTGAATCTAACATAATAGTGTGAGAGTCCAGTCCATAGTGGATCTAACATAATAGTGTGAGAGTCCAGTCCATAGTGGATCTAACATAATAGTGTGAGAGTCCAGTCCATAGTGGATCTAACATAATAGTGAGAGTCCAGTCCATAGTGGATCTAACATAATAGTGTGAGAGTCCAGTCCATAGTGGATCTAACATAATAGTGTGAGAGTCCAGTCCATAGTGGATCTAACATAATAGTGTGAGAGTCCAGTCCATAGTGGATCTAACATAATAGTGTGAGAGTCCAGTCCATAGTGGATCTAACATAATATTGTGAGAGTCCAGTCCATAGTGGATCTAACATAATAGTGAGAGTCCAGTCCATAGTGGATCTAACATAATAGTGTGAGAGTCCAGTCCATAGTGGATCTAACATAATAGTGTGAGAGTCCAGTCCATAGTGGATCTAACATAATAGTGAGAGTCCAGTCCATAGTGGATCTAACATAATAGTGTGAGAGTCCAGTCCATAGTGGATCTAACATAATAGTGAGAGTCCAGTCCATAGTGGATCTAACATAATAGTGTGAGAGTCCAGTCCATAGTGGATCTAACATAATAGTGAGAGTCCAGTCCATAGTGGATCTAACATAATAGTGTGAGAGTCCAGTCCATAGTGGATCTAACATAATATTGTGAGAGTCCAGTCCATAGTGGATCTAACATAATAGTGTGAGAGTCCAGTCCATAGTGGATCTAACATAATATTGTGAGAGTCCAGTCCATAGTGGATCTAACATAATAGTGTGAGAGTCCAGTCCATAGTGGATCTAACATAATAGTGTGAGAGTCCAGTCCATAGTGGATCTAACATAATAATGTGAGAGTCCAGTCCATAGTGGATCTAACATAATAGTGTGAGAGTCCAGTCCATAGTGGATCTAACATAATAGTGTGAGAGTCCAGTCCATAGTGGATCTAACATAATAGTGTGAGAGTCCAGTCCATAGTGGATTTAACATAATAGTGTGAGAGTCCAGTCCATAGTGGATCTAACATAATAGTGTGAGAGTCCAGTCCATAGTGGATCTAACATAATAGTGTGAGAGTCCAGTCCATAGTGGATCTAACATAATAGTGTGAGAGTCCAGTCCATAGTGAATCTAACATAATAGTGTGAGAGTCCAGTCCATAGTGAATCTAACATAATAGTGTGAGAGTCCAGTCCATAGTGGATCTAACATAATAGTGTGAGAGTCCAGTCCATAGTGAATATAACATAATAGTGTGAGAGTCCAGTCCATAGTGGATCTAACATAATAGTGTGAGAGTCCAGTCCATAGTGGATCTAACATAATAGTGTGAGAGTCCAGTCCATAGTGGATCTAACATAATAGTGAGAGTCCAGTCCATAGTGGATCTAACATAATAGTGTGAGAGTCCAGTCCATAGTGGATCTAACATAATAGTGTGAGAGTCCAGTCCATAGTGGATCTAACATAATAGTGTGAGAGTCCAGTCCATAGTGGATCTAACATAATATTGTGAGAGTCCAGTCCATAGTGGATCTAACATAATAGTGAGAGTCCAGTCCATAGTGGATCTAACATAATAGTGTGAGAGTCCAGTCCATAGTGGATCTAACATAATAGTGTGAGAGTCCAGTCCATAGTGGATCTAACATAATAGTGAGAGTCCAGTCCATAGTGGATCTAACATAATAGTGTGAGAGTCCAGTCCATAGTGGATCTAACATAATAGTGAGAGTCCAGTCCATAGTGGATCTAACATAATAGTGTGAGAGTCCAGTCCATAGTGGATCTAACATAATAGTGAGAGTCCAGTCCATAGTGGATCTAACATAATAGTGTGAGAGTCCAGTCCATAGTGGATCTAACATAATATTGTGAGAGTCCAGTCCATAGTGGATCTAACATAATAGTGTGAGAGTCCAGTCCATAGTGGATCTAACATAATATTGTGAGAGTCCAGTCCATAGTGGATCTAACATAATAGTGTGAGAGTCCAGTCCATAGTGGATCTAACATAATAGTGTGAGAGTCCAGTCCATAGTGGATCTAACATAATAGTGTGAGAGTCCAGTCCATAGTGGATCTAACATAATAGTGTGAGAGTCCAGTCCATAGTGGATTTAACATAATAGTGTGAGAGTCCAGTCCATAGTGGATCTAACATAATAGTGTGAGAGTCCAGTCCATAGTGGATCTAACATAATAGTGTGAGAGTCCAGTCCATAGTGGATCTAACATAATAGTGTGAGAGTCCAGTCCATAGTGAATCTAACATAATAGTGTGAGAGTCCAGTCCATAGTGAATCTAACATAATAGTGTGAGAGTCCAGTCCATAGTGGATCTAACATAATAGTGTGAGAGTCCAGTCCATAGTGAATCTAACATAATAGTGTGAGAGTCCAGTCCATAGTGGATCTAACATAATAGTGTGAGAGTCCAGTCCATAGTGGATCTAACATAATAGTGTGAGAGTCCAGTCCATAGTGGATCTAACATAATAGTGAGAGTCCAGTCCATAGTGGATCTAACATAATAGTGTGAGAGTCCAGTCCATAGTGGATCTAGCATAATAGTGTGAGAGTCCAGTCCATAGTGGATCTAACATAATAGTGTGAGAGTCCAGTCCATAGTGGATCTAACATAATAGTGTGAGAGTCCAGTCCATAGTGGATCTAACATAATATTGTGAGAGTCCAGTCCATAGTGGATCTAACATAATAGTGAGAGTCCAGTCCATAGTGGATCTAACATAATAGTGTGAGAGTCCAGTCCATAGTGGATCTAACATAATAGTGTGAGAGTCCAGTCCATAGTGGATCTAACATAATAGTGAGAGTCCAGTCCATAGTGGATCTAACATAATAGTGTGAGAGTCCAGTCCATAGTGGATCTAACATAATAGTGAGAGTCCAGTCCATAGTGGATCTAACATAATAGTGTGAGAGTCCAGTCCATAGTGGATCTAACATAATAGTGAGAGTCCAGTCCATAGTGGATCTAACATAATAGTGTGAGAGTCCAGTCCATAGTGGATCTAACATAATATTGTGAGAGTCCAGTCCATAGTGGATCTAACATAATAGTGTGAGAGTCCAGTCCATAGTGGATCTAACATAATATTGTGAGAGTCCAGTCCATAGTGGATCTAACATAATAGTGTGAGAGTCCAGTCCATAGTGGATCTAACATAATAATGTGAGAGTCCAGTCCATAGTGGATCTAACATAATAGTGTGAGAGTCCAGTCCATAGTGGATCTAACATAATAGTGTGAGAGTCCAGTCCATAGTGGATCTAACATAATAGTGTGAGAGTCCAGTCCATAGTGGATCTAACATAATATAATAGTAATAGTGTATGAAAATAGACCTGACTAGACCCGCTCATCAACAGTGCGCCTTATAATCCGGTGCGCCCTATGGTCCAGAAAATACGGTATATTACTGCATATGTCAGCAACTAAATTAGGAGTCTTTGTGACTGGTTTTGGAATTGTCCCATTATCATTTATATGCCAAATAATAAATAGTGATATACAAGTTGACCACCAGAGGCTGCAATATATATCAGCCCCCACTATTAGCTGCCATATGCAATGAAAAGGTAAGATGAGGTTTTTAGCCATGACAAATGGGCCCACATTAAAACCGCCGCTGTGTACGAGAACCAGACAGGAAGTAGCGTTGCCATTGTTAACATGAACTGTAAACTTATATAAACAATACGACTCATCACCACAGGCGCTGATAAGTTTCCACTGAATTATAAATGAAGTCGGATTGAAATAAAGCGTCATTTATTCACAAGCCAGACAAGAAAATGTGGCGTCATGTTTTAATGATGCGCCTCGTGTTCTTGCCTTACAGCTACATTCATGCAAGTGTGCCCTTCATCTCGCACTTCACGTCCAGATTTAGGGTTCCCGAATAGATGACCGCCACTCGTCCCGTGTCGCACAATAAACGCTGTCCGCCCGCTTTCCAATTTGCCCGACATCCAAAGTCCTCCCCCCTCGCAGGGATGACTGCTGCACGGTTCCATCTGCACCCCGGATTGATTCGTCCCACGTCTCTTTGGCGCCGCTCGGCTGCGTGATAGAGGTGCATCCTAATTATGTCCCAGAGGCCAGGTGTCGTTATTGAAGGCAGGCGCAGCATCACAAGCAGGTACGGGCGCCCGTCCGCCACAAAAAGATAACTGCAAATTGAAATTCCTCCTCAAAAAAGAAAAAATAAAGTTGCGATACGAACGCTGAAGCACCAAAGACTGGCTGATACATCACAGGGTATCATAGTAATAGTCTAAATCCCCTAGTGGCTGTGAACGGTATAGGAAGCAGAAGAACAATGCAGTTAACAAAAATCCAACACGACATTTTCATTTGGCATTCCAATAAATTATTTTGTTCCTATTCTGTCATTTTAGAGGTATGTTTGCTTACACGTGAATGCTTGAGTCATCAGAATCAGAATCAGAAATACTTTAATAATCCCTGAGGGGAAATTTACATTTTCAGCACAATCAGTACAATTTTTGTATGTATGCAATATCGCAATATTCACACAAATGTATGCTATGTATTTTTGTGTGTCTGCAATATGACAGTATTCACACATATATGCTATGTAATTTTGTATGCATGTAAAATCACAAGAATCACAAAAATATATGCTATGTATTTTTGTATGTCTGCAATATCACAGTATTCACACAAATATATGCTATGTATTTTTGTATGTCTGCAATATCACAGTATTCACACAAATATATGCTATGTATTTTTGTATGTATGCCATATCACAGTATTCACACCAATATATGCTATGTATTTTTGTATGTATGCAATATCACAGTATTCACACATATATGCTATGTATTTTTGTATGTATGCAATATGACAGTATTCACACAAATATATGCTATGTATTTTTGTATGTCTGCAATATCACAGTATTCACACATATATGCTATGTATTTTTGTATGTATGCAATATGACAGTATTCACACAAATATATGCTATGTATTTTTGTATGTCTGCAATATCACAGTATTCACACAAATATATGCTATGTATTTTTGTATTTATGCAATATCACAAGAATCACAAATATATGCTATGTATTTTTGTATTTATGCAATATCACAAGAATCACAAATATATGCTATGTATTTTGGTATGTCTGCAATATCACAGTATTCACACAAATATATGCGATGTATTTTTGTATGCATGCAATATCACAAGAATCACACAAATATATGCTATGTATTTTTGTATGTATGCAATATCACAGTATTCACACAAATATATGCTATGTATTTTTGTATGTCTGCAATATGACAGTATTCACACAAATATATGCTATGTCAGGGGTGGGCAATTAATTTTCACCGGGGGCCGCATAAGCAACCCGAGCACTGCTGGAGGGCCACACGACAATATTTCAATTAAATTTTGCTCAATATTATTTTTGATATACCGTAAGATGAATAATAATGATGATAATAATAATAATAATAATAATTAATAATAATAATAATAATTTAATTTAACCTAACTTAACTTTATACAAAAGCAGATTGCTTTTGATGGTCACTTTATCCTGCATTATCCAACATTTTTCCCCATCAGATTTGGACAACCATCTGTTGTTAAAAATAGTTTTTAATCATATTTATTTTATATTGTTTTTTATATTGGTTTTATATGTAATTGTTTTTTCTTTTTATTCAGTCATTGGTGGAGCTAAGGATAATATTTGAATATTGTTTTTAATATTGTTGTGCAGCACTTTGAAAACATTTTGTTGTTTAAATGTGCTATATAAATAAAGTGGATTAGATTGTCACACCTGCCAGCTTGTCCCATTTCAGTCCTAACATGTCCCAACACGCATTTACCTATGTGAACAAGTCATTACCTGTGGTTGTCTCTTTAATTGACTGCAGGGTTGCCAGCTACTCCGTGATTTGAAAGTCTGCAGTTATCCCACGTAAGAAGAAGAGCAGCTGGAGGTGTCACGTACATCACAGATCTCATCCAAAGTTAGCGAAAAACAGTCCATGCGGGCATACAGCGCAACAAAGTCCAATAAGCACTCCTTAATAAACTCTCCGTCAGAAAACGCCTTACTTTTTCTGGCGCTTTTGTGAGAAATGACGAAACTTGTCCTGACGGCTGCATCTCTGGGGGTGTGAAATATGGCACAAAGTCCTTGTTGGCGATTAAAATGATATTCTTTAAACACAGCAACCTGTGTACCACAAATTAAGCACACGGCTTTACCATTAATTTATGTAAAGAAATACTTGCCAGTCCAAAACACGCCATTCCTCATCAACTTTTCTCTTTTTAGCGTCTCATCACTTGTCTCTATGCACCTTCACTCACAGGTTCCCCCCGGACATACGGCATAAATAACACATTTCAAAATAAAAGCAGCACAGTTGTATTGCGCGCAAGACATAGATGTTTTTTAAACTTTATTTTGTAATTTGTTATTGCGCCGTTCAATTCACTCACAATCGCACACGCGCATACGTCCACACGGAAGTAATACAAATAACGCTTTTCAAAACAAAAGCAGCACCGTTGTATTGCACACTCGACATAGATACTTTTTGAAATTTATTTTGTAATTTATGATTGGCCTCACGCGGGCCGGACAGGGATGCGCAAAGGGCCGGATGCGGCCCGCGGGCCGTACAATGCCCAGGTCTGTGCTATGTATTTTTGTATGCATGCAATATCACAAGAATCACACAAATATATGCTATGTATTTTTGTATGCATGCAATATCACAAGAATCACACAAATATATGCTATGTATTTTTGTATGCATGCAATATCACAAGAATCACACAAATATATGCTATGTATTTTTGTATGTATGCAATATCACAGTATTCACACAAATATATGCTATGTATTTTTGTATGTCTGCAATATGACAGTATTCACACAAATATATGCTATGTATTTTTGTATGCATGCAATATCACAAGAATCACACAAATATATGCTATGTATTTTTGTATGTATGCAATATCACAGTATTCACACAAATATATGCTATGTATTTTTGTATGTCTGCAATATCACAGTATTCACACAAATATATGCTATGTATTTTTGTATGCATGCAATATCACAGTATTCACACAAATATATGCTATGTATTTTTGTATGTATGCAATATCACAGTATTCACACATATATGCTATGTATTTTTGTATGTATGCAATATGACAGTATTCACACAAATATATGCTATGTATTTTTGTATGTATGCAATATGACAGTATTCACACAAATATATGCTATGTATTTTTGTATGTATGCAATATGACAGTATTCACACAAATATATGCTATGTATTTTTGTATGTATGCAATATGACAGTATTCACACAAATATATGCTATGTATTTTTGTATGTATGCAATATGACAGTATTCACACAAATATATGCTATGTATTTTTGTATGTATGCAATATGACAGTATTCACACAAATGATTTGTGTGACAAGAATCACACAAATTATTTGTGTGATTCTTGTGATATTGCATACATACAAAAATACATAGCATATATTTGTGTGAATATATGCTATGTATGCTAGGCGGTATGGCGTAGTGGGTAGAGCGGCCGCGTGCCAGAAACCTGAGGGTTGCAGGTTCGCTCCCCGCCTCTTGACATCCAAATTGCTGCCGTTGTGTCCTTGGGCAGGACACTTCACCCTTGCCCCCGGTGCCGCTCACACTGGTGAATGAATGTTGAATGAATGATAGGTAGTGGTCAGAGGGGTGTAAACTGGCAGCCTCGCTTCCGCCAGTCTACCCCAGGGCAGCTGTGGCTACAAATGTAGCTTACCACCACCAGGTGTGAATGAATGATGGCTTCCCACTTCTCTGTGAGCGCTTTGAGTATCTAATAATAGAAAAGCGCGATATAAAATCTAATCCATTATTATTAATGCTGTGATATTGCATACATACAAAAATACATAGCATATATTTGTGTGAATACTGTGATATTGCAGACATACAAAAATACATAGCATATATTTGTGTGAATACTGTGATATTGCATACATACAAAAATACATAGCATTTATTTGTGTGATTCTTGTGATATTGCAGACATACAAAAATACATAGCATATATTTGTGTGAATACTGTGATATTGCATACATACAAAAATACATAGCATTTATTTGTGTGATTCTTGTGATATTGCAGACACACAAAGATACATCGCATATATTTGTGTGAATACTGTGATATTGCATACATACAAAAATACATAGCATATATTTGTGTGAATACTGTGATATTGCATACATACAAAAATACATAGCATATATTGGTGTGAATACTGTGATATTGCATACATACAAAAATACATAGCATTTATTTGTGTGATTCTTGTGATATTGCAGGCATACAAAAATACATCGCATATATTTGTGTGAATACTGTGATATTGCAGACACACAAAAATACATAGCATATATTTGTGTGAATACTGTGATATTGCAGACATACAAAAATACATCGCATATATTTGTGTGAATACTGTGATATTGCAGACGTACAAAAATACATCGCATATATTTGTGTGAATACTGTGATATTGCAGACATACAAAAATACATAGCATATATTTGTGTGAATACTGTGATATTGCAGACATACAAAAATACATAGCATATATTCGTGTGATTCTTGTGATATTGCAGACACACAAAAATACATAGCATATATTTGTGTGAATACTGTCATATTGCAGACACACAAACATACATCGCATATATTTGTGTGAATACTGTTATATTGCATACATACAAAAATACATAGCATATATTTGTGTGAATACTGTGATATTGCAGACACACAAAAATGCATAGAATATATTTGTGTGAATACTGTGATATTGCATACATACAAAAATACATAGCATATATTTGTGTGATTCTTGTGATATTGCATGCATACAAAAATACATTGCATTTATTTGTGTGAATACTGTGATATTGCATGCATACAAAAATACATAGCATATACACTACCGTTCAAAAGTTTCGGGTCACATGTAAATGTCCTTATTTTTGAAGGAAAAGCACTGTACTTTTCAATGAAGATAACTTTAAACTAGTCTTAACTTTAAAGAAATACACTCTATACATTGCTAATGTGGTAAATGACTATTCTAGCTGCAAATGTCTGCTTTTTGGTGCAATATCTACATAGGTGTACAGAGGCCCATTTCCAGCAACTATCACTCCAGTGTTCTAATGGTACAATGTGTTTGCTCATTGGCTCAGAAGGCTAATTGATGATTAGAAAACCCTTGTGCAATCATGTTCACACATCTGAAAACAGTTTAGCTCGTTACAGAAGCTACAAAACGGACCTTCCTTTGAGCAGATTGAGTTTCTGGAGCATCACATTTGTGGGGTCAATTAAACGCTCAAAATGGCCAGAAAAAGAGAACTTTCATCTGAAACTCGACAGTCTATTCTTGTTCTTAGAAATGAAGGCTATTCCACAAAATTGTTTGGGTGACCCCAAACTTTTGAACGGTAATGTATTTGTGTGAATACTGTGATATTGCATACATAAAAAAATACATAGCATATATTTGTGTGAATACTGTCATATTGCAGACATACAAAAATACATAGCATAAAGTTGTGTGATTCCTGTGATATTGCAAACATACATGCGATGCGAAATATATGCGATGTATTTTTGTTATTCCACAAGAATCACACAAATATATGCTATGTATTTTTGTATGTCTGCAATATCACAAGAATCACACACATATGCTATGTATTGCATACAAAGTATGCCCGCAATATCACAGTATTCACACAAATATATGCTATGTATTTTTGTATCTATGCAATATCACAAGAATCACACACACATGCTATGTATTGCATACAAAGTATGTCTGCAATATCACAGTATTCACACAAATATATGCTATGTATTTTTGTATGTCTGCAATATCACAGTATTCACACAAATATATGCTATGTATTTTTGTATGTATGCAATATCACAGTATTCACACAAATATATGCTATGTATTTTTGTATGTCTGCAATATCACAGTATTCACACAAATATATGCTATGTATTTTTGTGTGTCTGCAATATGACAGTATTCACACAAATATATGCTATGTATTTTGTCTGCAATAAGCAAGCATGTTCTGTTTGACTTTGACAACATGGCTTCAAAGGAGGGGAGCATTTAGCCTTTTATTGTTTTCCATAAAAATGGCCATAATGGACACAATGTCACCCTTTCTTGTCCACAAATGAATGCTGGGATGAAAGGGGGAGGAGATGGCTGCCATTAAGACGCTCATCCTTTCCGACATTGTAATGCGTGCTGACAAGTTCATTGCCGTGTCCCAACCTTGAACGAGCAGCAATCAGTGCGGCAAAGTGCTGCCGGACCGCCAGGCATATTTTACAACTGCTGTGATTTTCTACGCACTGTCAGGGAGCTATTAATCTTACAATATGTTTATTACGGTTATCAAGCCAGCGCTGAATTATACTAATGATTCCCTCTCGTGTAGTTTAATAAGCTCGCAGTGCAGTCCTACAGAACTGTAAATAATGGGACTCGAGTGAAACGTTGCCACCTAGTGGCCTTTTATAGGTATTGCTGCGTACATCGGAACCTTGATTTAGGAATTGGTTCGTAAACAGAAACGTTTGTATCGTGAGGCAAAGTTCCCAATCCCAAAATTCGGGGACTATAAGCCACTACTTTTTTCCTGCACTTCGTACCCTGTGGCTAATTTATTGATGTTTCTTTGCTGGCGGCCATAATAAAAATGATTTTATAAAAAAAAAACAAGCAAAAACACTCTGCGATGAGGTGGCGACTTGTCCAGGGTGTAACCCCCCCACCCCGCAAGGCAGTGTTTTTAAACCTTTTTGGAGCCAAGGCACATTTTTTGCGTTGAAAAAATGCAGAGGCACACCACCAGCAGAAATCATTAAAAAAACGAAACTCAAGTAAAAAGTCGTTGTCGCAATTGTCGGACTTTAAAGCATAACCAAGCGTGCATCACTAGAGCTCTTGTCTCAAAGTAGGTGTACTGTCACCACCTGTCACATCACACCCTGACTTATTTAGTGTTGTAGTTATTGTCTTGTGCTCCTATTTTGTGGCTTTTTCTCTTTTTTTGCCATTTTCCTGTAGCAGTTTCATGTCTTCCTTTGAGCCATATTTTACCGCATCTACTTTGTTTTAGCAATCAAGAATATTTCAGTTGTTTTTATCCTTCTTTGTGGGGACATTGTTGATTTAGCTACAACCCTAAACTAACACCCTCCCCGGATTGCTAATAATCAAATGTAAACAATCAAATGCAGATTCTTTTTCTTATGCCTTCTGATCTCTCTCTCTCTCTCTCTCTCTCTCTCTCTCTCTCTCTCTCTCTCTATGTCCACTACTTGATGTCCATATCCCCCCACCCCACCCCCCCTCCACACTCCTGATTGTAAATAATGTAAATAATTCAATGTGATTATCTTGTGTGATGACTGTATTATGATGATAGTATATATGATAGTATATATCTGTATCATGAATCAATTTAAGTGGACCCCGACTTAAACAAGTTGAAAAACTTATTCGGGTGTTACCATTTAGTGGTCAATTGTACGGAATATGTACTTCACTGTGCAACCTACTAATAAAAGTCTCAATCAATCAATCAATCAATCAATCAATCAATCAATCAATCAATCAATCAATCAATTGTCATGTCATGTTCGGATGTACATTGTCTTTGCTCCACAGTAAGTCTTTGCTGTTGTCCAGCATTCTGTTTTTGTTTACGTTGTAGCCAGTTCAGTTTTAGTTTCGTTCTGCATAGCCTTCCCTAAGCTTCAATGCCTTTTCTTAGGGGCACTCACCTTTTGTTTATTTTTTTACCTGCACACTGCCTCCCACTGTTTCCAGCATATACAAAGCAATTAGCTACCGGCTGCCACCTACTGGTATGGAAGAGTATTACATGGTTACTCTGCCGAGCTCTAGACAGCACCGACACTCAACAACAACAACACATAATTTGCAGACTATAATTACTGGTTTGCAAACAATATTTTTAACCCAAATAGGTGAAACTAGATAATCTCCCACGGCACACCAGACTCTATCTCACGGCACAGTGGTTGAAAAACACTGCCGTTAGGGACAAGTGGTAGAAAATGGGTGGATGGAAGTAAAAATACTGAAAGGGTGTGTCATTGTTTGTGCGAGTTTGCTCACTGCAGGTGCTGCAGCGTTTGTAAGTTTTGCAATATAACTAAAACAATTCTGACTTACTAAACCGTCCCATGTGTGACGTCTGTAGGAGTGTTTTCATGCATATTTGTACGCGCTATCAAAATGTAACGACGCCAGCGTTGTTAGCGTTAGCTATTATGCTAACACACTTACAAGTGCCTGTGTTAGTATTATTAACTTGCAGTATTGTTTCAGTTTCATAAATTCCTCAGTAAATTCACCAAAACGTCACCATGGAGTTATTGGGTCTGTTCAGCTGATTGGAGAGCTCGCTTCGGCAGCTAGTGGGTCCATGACCGTGACTTCTGTTTTGTTTGATCAGCCGTTTTACTGCCGCGTTACAGACACAATTTGGAAACAATTAAGGTATGTAAATAAACATTTACAGTGTAAATAACTCATATATACATTACCGTTCAAAAGTTTGGGGTCACCCAAACAATTTTGTGGAATAGCCTTCATTTCTAAGAACAAGAATAGACTGTCGAGTTTCAGTCTCTTTCAAACAGTCATTGCTCAAAACATAATATTGAATCAAAATCAATGTTATTATGAATTATTGACCTATCCAAGGTTCCCATTACTTCACATCTGTCAACAAGGGGACTTTGGGGGGTTTTGTTTTACCGGGATGCAAAGGAAAGTTGGCGCGGGCAAAGCGTGAAGGTGAGGACATGTTTATTTTTACACTAACAAAAAGAACAAACGAAAAGCGCGCACAAGGCAGTAGTACAATAACGTGGCTAATGAAACAAAAACTTGCACAAAGGCAAAAACTATAAACATGAAATATACAACACTTACTGGGGCATGAAAAAGGTGCATGGAACAATGGCTTGGAATGACAGGTAGCAGAGGTAGAAAGGGTAATGTCACCAGGTCGACTGCCTGGCAACAACCAGCTTAAATACTGGTGACATGATGAGTGAAAACAGGTGCGTGACTCAACATGTGAAAACGTGAGACAGGTGCGTGACATGAGGATGTGAACTAGGTGAAACTAATGGTTGCTATGGTGACAAAGCAAGGGAGTGAAAACAGGAACTAAAAAGTGTCCAAAAACCAAGCAAAACATAACTAAACAAAACATGATCACAGACATGACAACATCAAATATTCCACTAAGAAAAATATTTTTGGTGGAAGATTTTGCAAATTTGGTAAATAAATAACCCAAAAATGTATATTTTGTTGTTTTCTTACTGTACCGAAAATGAACCGAACCGTGACCTCTAAACCGAGGTACATACCGAACCGAAATTTTTGTGTACCGTTACACCCCTAATATATATATATATATATATATATATATATATATATATATATATATATATATATATATATATACACACTAGCGTTCAAAAGTTTGGGGTCACCCAAACAATTTTGTGGAATAGCCTTCATTTCTAAGAACAAGAATAGACTGTCGAGTTTCAGATGAAAGTTCTCTTTTTCTGGCCATTTTGAGCGTTTAATTGACCCCACAAATGTGATGCTCCAAAAACTCAATCTGCTCAAAGGAAGGTCAGTTTTGTAGCTTCTGTAACGAGCTCAAGTGTTTTCAGATGTGTGAACATGATTGCACAAGGATTTTCTAATCATCAATTAGCCTTCTGAGCCAATGAGCAAACACATTGTACCATTAGAACTAGGGATGTCCGATAATGGCTTTTTGCCGATATGCCGATATTGTCCAACTCTTTAATTACCGATACCGATATCAACCGATACCGATATCAACCGATACCGATATCAACCGATATATACAGTCGTGGAATTAACACATTATTATGCCTAATTTGGACAACCAGGTATGGTGAAGATAAGGTACTTTTTAAAAAAATGAATCAAATAAAATAAGATAAATGAATTAAAAACATTTTCTTGAATAAAAAAGAAAGTAAAACAATATAAAAACAGTTACATAGAAACTAGTAATTAATGAAAATTTGTAAAATTAACTGTTAAAGGTTAGTACTATTAGTGGAGCAGCAGCACGCACAATCATGTGTGCTTACGGACTGTATCCCTTGCAGACTGTATTGATATATATTGATATATAATGTAGGAAGCAGAATATTAATAACAGAAAGAAACAACCCTTTTGTGTGAATGAGTGTAAATGAGGAGGGAGGTTTTTTGGGTTGGTGCACTAATTGTAAGTGTATCTTGTGTTTTTTATGTGGATTTAATAAAAAAAAACTTAAAAAAAAACGATACTGATAATAAAAAAAACGATACCGATAATTTCCGATATTACATTTTAACGCATTTATCGGCCGATAATATCGGCAGACCGATATTATCGGACATCTCTAATTAGAACACTGGAGTGATAGTTGCTGGAAATGGGCCTCTATACACCTATGTAGATATTGCACCAAAAAGCAGACATTTGCAGCTAGAATAGTCATTTAGCACATTAGCAATGTATAGAGTGTATTTCTTTAAAGTTAAGACTAGTTTCAAGTTATCTTCATTGAAAAGTACAGTACGGTAGTGTATCTGCGGCTTACAGTCCAGTGCGGCCAATATATGAAAATGTTTAGGTTTAGAATATTTAGTGGGTGTGGCTTATACCCCGGTGTGCTCTATAGTCCAGAAAATACAGTAAAAACAATGTAAACATGAATAATTGGGCCTTATTTTCGGTTGTGAAGTGCGATCCTCAAACCGCTTTGACAAAGTTGGCTACACTCTCATCTCGCTGATGTTTTTCCATCATTTCTTTCTTTAATTCAATGAATATTATTCGCTTGTTCTTCCCAACACCGTCCTTCACATAAAGATGGAAAAACAACTTTTTGAAATTGTCTTCAAGCTATTGCTATTGAGTGAGACACGAGGTGTTGGGTTGGTCTACTCCAGGGGTCAGCAACCTTTTTGAAAGCAAGAGCTACTTCTTGGGTAGTGATTAATGCGAAGGGCTACCAGTTTGATACACACTTAAATAAATTGCCAGAAATAGCCAATTTGCTCAATTT
>NC_084752.1:44672773-44772773 GCF_033978785.1 Entelurus aequoreus | reverse complement strand
GCTGCCTGAAATCGGGTGACTCCACTGTAGAAATAGCCTGCATGTCTTCTAGCACATACGCTGCAATGGCTCTATCAATGTTGTCATGGCTAGCAGTGCCTCCGTTAAAATCCTTAGGTGGAGGTGAAGTCTCTCTTTACTAGCTTCGTTGAAGCATGTTGCTTTTGTAGCTGTTTCAGCAGATTTGAATTGCTGTTTTGGGCAGTAGATAGGATCTTTGATCCAAGACACAACTTACATTTAACTAAAATGTTCTTTTCTTTGTGCTCGACAAAAGAAAAATACAAATATCTCCCAGAATCCCACGCAGCAGGAACTCTTTCAGGCTACAATATACACCCCCGCTACCACCAAACTCCCCACACATCAACACATTAATAACAGAAAGAAACAACCCTTTTGTGTGAATGGGGGAGGGAGGTTCTTTGGGTTGGTGCACTAATTGTATCTTGTGTTTTTTATGTGGATTTAATAGAAAAATAAAAACGAATGAGGAATGACAAGTTTATTGCGAACGCCTCATACCACCATCAAAAGAGTTTTATGCCACAATTTTGAAAAAGAGACGAATGTAAGATATAAAAAGAAATAGAACATTTTAATTGGGGCCATGGTGAATTTCCCAGGGACCCAGTCAAAACACTACCGTGGGGCCCGGGGACTCATTACATAGAAAATCTATCAACATCACCGGGTGTGCCACTTTAGATTGCACTCTTAAAAAGCATCTAGGACGTTTTTTTTTTACTTTTTTATCCCGTTTTAAAAATGAGGAAAGTCTAATTTGCAGATCTGTTCCAGTGTCTGCTACACTGACCAGCTGTTTTACTGCGACATGTCTGTCTGCTACACTGACCAGCTGTTTTGCTGCGACATGTCTGTCTGCTACACTGACCAGCTGTTTTGCTGCGACATGTCTGTCTGCTACACTGACCAGCTGTTTTGCTGCGACATGTCTGTCTGCTACACTGACCAACTGTTTTGCTGCGACATGTCTGTCTGCTACACTGACCAGCTGTTTTGCTGCGACATGTCTGTCTGCTACACTGACCAGCTGTTTTGCTGCGACATGTCTGTCTGCTACACTGACCAGCCGATGTTTTGCTGCGACATGTCTGTCTGCTACACTGACCAGCTGTTTTGCTGCGACATGTCTGTCTGCTACACTGACCAGCTGTTTTGCTGCGACATGTCTGTCTGCTACACTGACCAGCTGTTTTGCTGCGACATGTCTGTCTGCTACACTGACCAGCCGATGTTTTGCTGCGACATGTCTGTCTGCTACACTGACCAGCTGTTTTACTGCGACATGTCTGTCTGGTACACTGACCAGCTGTTTTGCTGCGACATGTGTGTCTGCTACACTGACCAGCTGTTTTGCTGCGACATGTCTGTCTGCTACACTGACCAGCTGTTTTACTGCTACATGTCTGGACCAGCTGTTTTGCTGCGACATGTCTGTCTGCTACACTGACCAGCTGTTTTACTGCGACATGTCTGTCTGCTACACTGACCAGCTGTTTTGCTGCGACATGTCTGTCTGCTACACTGACCAGCTGTTTTGCTGCGACATGTCTGTCTGCTACACTGACCAGCTGTTTTGCTGCGACATGTCTGTCTGCTACACTGATATTTTGATATTTTTTATTTTAAAAACCAATACAATATATGTATAAAAAAATATACATTTAGGCCTCCACTCAGGCTTGATCCCGGGGACCCCAAAATGTTTTGGTCAAAAAAATATTAAAAATGTGTCATCATTTAGTATTATTATTTTTTATTATTATTCAAGTTTTAAATCCATAGATCAACATTAGGTCTATCTGTCAATATAACATTTTTAAAGATTTAAGTTGTATGCTCTTTTTCTCAAAGAAAACCCAGTTTTTTTATGGAAAAAACACAAAATATGCAATATTTTCACCCAATAAAATTTTTAAGTGGAATATTTGAGATTATATAATACTTGGAGCCTTAAAAAGGTCAATAACTCATAACACCATTGATTTTAATTCATTATTATTTTTTGAGCGATGACACTTAAAAACAAATCACACATAAAAAAAAATAAATAAATAAATAAATAAAAAACAATTTAAAAAATAAATAAATTAAAAAAAATTATTATTGGGGAACCAAAAGGGTCCTACTCATTAAAATGTTAAAAAATTAATTATACATTTTTTTTACTGTTTACTGTAACACAATAACCTCAAGATCAACTTCAGATCTATCCGTCAATTATAAGTTGTATTGTTGTTTATGTTTTTTGTTTGTTCGTTTTAGGCCCTTCTTTAAAAAAAATAAAAAATAAACGCTCAATTTTTTATATGGCAAACACAAAATATGCAACATTTTCCCCCAAAAAATGTCTCAAAGTGCAATATTTAATGTGACGTAATTGGAGCTTTGGATAGGTCAATAATTCATAATGACATTGATTTTGATTCATTATTATTTTTTAAAGAAAGAAACAGCCTGCATGGCAGCTTTGTGTTATTAGAGTCAACATTGCAACATTTTCTTGTTAAATTTGCTCTTTTATACCACTTTTTATGTTTTTTAATTTTTTTTAAACGTATTTTAAAATGGGCCATGGGGCCGTTAAAAAATGACCTGCGGGCCGCAAATGGCCCCCGGGCCGCACTTTGGACATCCCTGATGTAGACGATAAAGCAGACCCAGGCAAACTAAGGCCCGGGGGCCACATGAGGCCCGTTAAGCTTTTCAATCTGGCCCTCCTAGACATTCCCAAATAAATGTTCTAGATGTTTAAGATGTAAAGTGTAGCTGCCATTATGATGTGCACTCATCTTTTATAATGACCGGAAGTCTTCAACTATACTGAGTATTTAAATGCTTGGAATCTGCGCTTTTACATGATATACTACTAGTTACTATGGTCATCTAATTAGTTACTATGGTAATCTAATTAGTTACTATTGTCAGAAGAATTGTATCTAAGTTATCACAAAACGTTGTGTTCCAATGAGTTCCCGGCGAGCAGACAAAAGCTGTCTTTGATCGTACCAAACAAAAGGCTTGTAAAACTCCACTGTGTAGGATGGGGAGCGACATGAGGGTGTCGGTTTCTTTGATGTGTTGTGATCCACAGGAAGATTTCAGTGTTTCCCATAAACTGCCAAGATACCTGTGGCGGTGGGGGCGTGGCTATGGGCGTGGTCAACATGACATCATCGAGTAATTTGCATAATTCACTACAATGATATAATTTTCTCTAAAAAGGCTAAAAAAATGTATACTTACTAATTAATAATAACAGTTTTGTTTTAAACGTCCATCCATCCATCCATTTTACAATATAATTACAACACTTTATGTACATATTTATATACAGATTTGAACAATAAGTTATTCACTGAAATATATTTATTAATTGTGGTTCTTACAAAAAATACATCTTATAAAATATAAAAGCTAAAATGTCTCTTAAAGCTCTGCCCCTTTAATTAGTGCATACTAAATCATTTAACTTTAGCCTACTACTACAACCATATTATTTACCAGCAACATAAAGTGAAACAGAGGCACAGTCAGTAACAAATAAACAGAAAACAGTAGTGGTCAAATACAAATAAGGCAACAAGAGAAGTATCCTACACTTCTCTGTGGTAAAGTAAATATGAACAGCCTATATGGGCATCTACATCAACTATATGATTTGCCTGAGAAGCAGGACAGGACAAACTTTTTTTTTTAAAAACATTAAAAAAATAAAAAAACATTATTTATTTTTTATTTTTATTTGTGGCGGACGTAATTCTTTCGTGGCGGGCTGCCACAAATAAATGAATGTGTGGGAAACACTGGATTTTGTCTTGACCCGAGATCTACAAAGCGGAGAGGAGGCAGAGCCTAACCCCCCCTCCCCTCCAGGCACCTTTTCTTTGAACTGCTTTGTGACCGAGGGCAACGGCTGTTTACGACCTTTTCTTTGAACCGACCTTTTCTTTGAACTGTTTTGTAACCAACGGCTGTTTACGACCCCCGTCCCTTAGAAACCGCTGTACCCATGTAATCAGGGAAAGTCCAAATAAAAGAGGAGGCGTACAATCTTTCGTCAGAGCGTGGTGGGACACTGTCCAAGAGCACAGCCCAGACGTTTCTCCTCAATTGTGCCAAATTTAATTCTGTCTCTGTTTGATTCCTTGCTTCTTTGTCTGTTTAATAGATGTCATCAGTGTTTGAACCTGACCAGTATGGTCATCTAATTAGTTACTATGGTCATCTAAGTCACAGCAGCTCAGACGAGGCACCAAGCAGTGTGGGTGGGGAGCGTTTCCACAGGGTGTTTCCAGAGCCTGAAATGCGGGTGTCAGGGACAGACGCGGAAAGAGATTTTTACAACAAAGTTCTAAAGCTTAGTGATGTATCAGATAGTAGGCGAGTTTACTTTTTACCCTCCGCGTTCATATATCGCTGTTTGTTGCATTTTTGTTGTGTTTGGCTTGATCAAGAGGGGGTGTGACGGTCATATGTTGTCAATATTCAGTGTTTTATCCTTCATAGTTGATATTGTAAATCCCACATTCTTTCGGTCTGTCATAAAGTTTTTAGCATTATTGTGAGGTTTTGTATTAATGTTCCTAAAAAATATATATACCGGCCCCCAGACGCATTTTTTTCTCTAAATTTGGCCCCCCGAGTCAAAATAATCGCCCAGGACTGCGATAAAGGATAACAACGTGGCAGACGCTTTCAATACTATTGTTGTATCGCGATTAGGGTTGTATCGGTATACCGGTGCTAATGAAGTACGGTTTCCAAAAACAATTTGAAATGTGGACTCGTATATTTGATTAGTATTTAGAATTTGACCTCAGCCTTGATAATAATCTTTGTGATGAAGACATGGTTTCATATCATTGGACACGTTTTATCCTGGTAAACTGTAAGTAGGTTAAATTAGGTAATTATTGAATACGAATAAAATCAAGAGTAAAGTGACTAATTTAGTGTCAATATCTGAGTGGGCCCTGAGCCCATCAGTAGTGGAAAAAGTCAAGGTCAAAAAGGTAAAGAACCCCTGCAGTACTGTATACCAAACATAACAAGGTCAACTTTCTCTTTATCAATAAGTAGGCTTGTACGGTATACCGCTACTAGTATGGTGTCGCGGTACTAATCAATCAAAAATGGTACTATACTCTGTTTGAAAAGTACCGGTTCCCGGGCATGACGGCGCGTCATCACGTGGTGACATTGCTGGTTTTACGAGCAGGGGAGCATGTTCGGCAGCGCACACACACAGAGTACTTACAAGCAGACACAGTGTGTAGACAGAAAAGGGAGAATGGACGCATTTTGGCCTAAAAAGTAAAGATAAAGGTGAAGTTATAACACTGAAACACCCTCAGGAAGAGGTGCTTTAAGACATGGCTAGCTAGCTAGCTAGCAGCTAACATCCATCCGCAGTGTCTTAGCTTCTTCTAAATCACTAATCCTCGTCTCCATGGCGACAAATAAAGTAAGTTTTTTACGTTTCTGCAGGACGAGGAATAGCTAAACATGCTTCAGTACAATGTAAACAAACGTCATGGGTGGATCTACACCTGACATCCACTGTAATGATACCAAGTACAAGAGCGTATCTAGTCGATACTACTATGATTACATCGATATTTTTTATCGTCACAAAATCTTTTTTCCTTTTTTAAAATTCATATTATGTTTATAAAGTAGGGAAATACGTCCCTGGACACATGAGGACTTTGAATATAATACAATCCTGTAACTACTTGGTATCGAATTGATACCTAAATGTGTGGTATCATCCAAAACAGGGGTCAGCAACCTTTTGGAAACCAAGAGCTACTTCTTGGGTAGTGATTAATGCGAAGGGCTACCAGTTTGATACACACTTAAATAAATTGCCAGAAATAGCCAATTTGCTCAATTTACCTTTAACTCTGTTATTATTAATAATTAATTATATTTATCTTTGTGGAAACACTGATCATCTTAATGATTTCTCACAATAAATATATATAGAATCAGATAAATATCAATATGCAACACTTTATTTTTATATTTTCTCTAAGTGCACATTTTTCAAATTGAACATTTTCAAATGATCACTTCTAAGACAGTCTTGGGAAATCACAATATCCCATTTTAACTAGCTAGCCACTAACATTTTTATAAAAGAGGAGAAAACACGAAAAAAATTAAAATTCAATTTTGAAACATAGTTTATCTTCAAGTTCGACTCTTTAAAATTCAAAATTCAACCGAAAAAAAAGGAGAGAAAAACTAGCTAATTTGAATCGTTTTGAAAAAATTAAAAAAATAATTAATGGAACATCATTAGTAATTTTTCCTGATTAAGATTAATTTTAGAATTTTGATGACATGTTTTAAATAGGTTAAAATCCAATCTGCACTTTGTTAGAATATATAACAAATTGGACCAAGCTATATTTCTAACACAGACAAATCATTATTTCTTCTAGATTTTCCAGAACAACATTTTTTAAAGAAATTAAAAAGACTTTGAAATAAGATTTAAATTTGATTCTACAGATTTTCTAGATTTGCCAGAATATTTTTTTGGAATTTTAATCATAATAAGTTTGAAGAAATATTTCACAAATATTCTTCGTCGAAAAAACAGAAGCTAAAATGAAGAATTAAATTAAAATGTATTTATTATTCTTTACAATAAAAAAAATTTTTTAGAGGAAGGAATTCAAAAGGTAAAAAGGTATATGTGTTTAAAAATCCTAAAATCATTTTTAAGGTTGTATTTTTTCTCTAAAATTGTCTTTCTGAAAGTTATAAGAAGCAAAGTAAAAAAATTAATGAATTTATTTAAACAAGTGAAGACCAAGTCTTTAAAATATTTTCTTGGATTTTCAAATTCTATTTGAGTTTTGTCTCTCATAGAATTAAAAATGTCGGGCAAAGCGAGACCAGCTTGCTAGTAAATAAATACAATTTAAAAAATAGAGGCAGCTCACTGGTAAGTGCTGCTATTTGAGCTATTTTTAGAACAGGCCAGCGGGCTACTCATCTGGTCCTTACGGGCTACCTGGTGCCCGCGGGCACCGCCTTGGTGACCCCTGATCCAAAACTAATGTAAAGTATCCAAAGAAGAGAAGAATAAGTGATTATTACATTTGAACAGAAGTGTAGATAGAACATGTTGAAACAGAAAATAAGCAGATATTAACAGTAAATGAACAAGTAGATTAATAATTCATTTTTACAGGTTGTCCTTTATAATGTGTACAAAATAATAGGTGTATAAATGACACAATATGTTACTGCATAGACTAATTAGGAGTCTTTGTTTGTTTACTTACTACTAAAAGACAAGTTGTCTAGTATGTTCACTATTTTATTTAAGCACTAAATTGCAATAATAAACATATGTTTCATGTACACTAACATTTTTTGTTCAAATTAAGCCAATGATGCCATTTTTTTGTGGTCCCCCTTTATTTAGAAAGGTATCAAAATGCATTTTGGTACCAGTACCAATATATTGGCATGGGGACCGCCCTATTAGCAAGACACAACAACAACAACAACAACAACTTCCTGCATGCGCTGCTCGGCCAATACAATATTAAATGATGTATGCATTCATCATTTTTGCTTCATAATAAACTTTAGATACATGTTATCAGGTTTTGAGCAAATAAATGCTGTGCATTAAAGTAAAACATTCAAATAAAACGTTTGGGTAATTGAAGTTACACAACTGAGTAATTTACTGTGATTAATCCAAATCCAAAAGTGTGATTAATAATAGCAATAATAAAATATTGATCATTTGACAACACTATTATAAAGGCTTAATGAAAGCCAAATTTTTACCCTGGAACAGATTATTTATATTTCCACTATTTCTTATGGGAAAGTGTGTTGGTATCTGTCAAACACTGGATGATGTGCAACAATTGTAAAAGTGTTTTTTTTTTTTTTAATGGGGCAGAGGAAGAGCCATCCTATCTGCATCTTTAATGTGATCCTTCCAACAAGAGCTTGTAAAAGTGTTAAGAAGGTTTAAAAAACAACACTAGAAACACCCTGGGGGGGGCGTCTCGTCCCTTCTGCCTTAGTGCTGCCCCCCCACCCCCACCCCGGCGGTGGGAACGGACCACTTGGCGGCACCTCCTGAATAAGGGCCAGGGTCTCCGCCTCTTGGCATGAAGTGCCCACAAACGGGCAGCTGCCCGGGTTCTTCTTTTGTTGTCGTTTTTTTCGCCACTTGTCTTGCGGCCCCCGCTACGCACCCCTTTTAAATGATGCGGAAACACATGCACTTTGTTCAAGTGCGGCGCTGTTGTGTTCAAGTGCAAATGAGGAAATCGGATTACTCGGATTTGTAGGTCTGCTGGGCAAAATACAGCGGACCCTCCCAAGCCCTATGGAAAGCTCTCCCATCAAAATACATTGCAAACCATGAAAAACTGCACCGTTTTAACATGGAGGAAACTAACTTTTACATAAGAAATATTCTATAAAAAGTATTTTTATGAAGTAATGTAATAATAATGTACACTAGGGGTGATGGCGAGCTGGCGGTGGATGGTGGAGGGTGTGTCAGTCCATCGCCAGCCAGGCATTAGAAAAATAGACCTAAAAATGAGCGATCATTAATCTTCACTATGACGTCACTTGATTGACATTCACGGCACCCGAGGGTCTTGTGAGATGACGCTGGCTGCTGCCAGATCGTTATTAAGAAAAAACGACCGACAGGAAGGCGAGAAACACTTTTTATTTCAACAGACTCTCCCGCCGCACCTGCCGTCAAAACTCTAAAGACCGACCGCACAGTTCCTGTCTTCACAATAAAAGCCCTGCTTCATCCTGCCTGCGCTAACACAGTAATTGTCTCAGAAAGCTGCCGCGCACAAGCTAGCAAGCTACGGAGTTTGCCTCCAATGTATTTCTTGTAAAGTGCATTAAAAGGAGTATGGAAGCTGGACAAACAAAAAGCAAGCACTTTCATGTGGTAAAATGATTTTCAAGGTAAAAAAGGATTTTAAAGGCAAAAAATTATTTTCAAAGTAAAAGTTGATTTTCAAGGTGAAAAATTATTTTCAAGGTAAAAAATGATTTTCAAGGTAACAAATTAATTTCAAGGTAAAAAATTATTTCAAGGTAAAAAATGATTTTCAAGGAAAAAAATGATTTTCAAGGTAAAAGTTGATTTTCTAGGTAAAAAATGATTTTCAAGGTAAAAAATTATTTTCAAGGTAAAAAATGATTTTCAAGGTAAAACATTTTTTTTCAAGGTAAAAGTTGATTTTCAAGGTAAACAATTCTTTTCAAGGTAAAAAATGATTTTCAAGGTAAAAGTTGATTTTCATGGTAAAAAATGATTTTCAAAATAAATGTTTTTCGAGGTAAAAAATGATTTTCAAGGTAAAAGTTGATTTTCAAGGTAAAAGTTGATTTTCAAGGAAAAAAATGATTTTCAAGGTAAAAGTTGATTTTCAAGGTAAAAGTTGATTTTCAAGGGAAAAAAAATTTCCGAGGTAAAAAATGATTTTCAAGGTAAAAAATGATTTTCAAGGTATAAGTTGATTTTCAAGGTAAAAAATTATTTTCATGGTAAAAAATTATTTTCAAGGTAAAAATTATTTTCAAGGTAAAAGTTGATTTTCAAGAAAAAAATGATTTTCAAGGTAAAAAATTATTTTCAAGGTAAAAAATTATTTTCAAGGTAAAACATTTTTTTTCAAGGTAAAAGTTGATTTTCAAGATAAAAGTTGATTTTCAAGGTAAACAATTCTTTTCAAGGTAAAAAAGGATTTTCAAGGTAAAAGTTGATTTTCAAGGTAAAAAATGATTTTCAAAGTAAATGTTTTTCGAGGTAAAAAATGATTTTCAAGGTAAAAGTTGATTTTCAAGGTAAAAGTTGATTTTCAAGGAAAAAAATGATTTTCAAGGTAAAAGTTGATTTTCAAGGTAAAAGTTGATTTTCAAGGAAAAAAAATTTCCGAGGTAAAAAATGATTTTCAAGGTAAAAAATGATTTTCAAGGTATAAGTTGATTTTCAAGGTAAAAAATAATTTTCAAGGTAAAAAATTATTTTCAAGGTATAAGTTGATTTTCAAGATAAAAAATGATTTTCAAGGTAAAAAATTATTTTCAAGGTCAATGATTTTCAAGGTAAAAGTTGATTTTCAAGGTAAAAAATTATTTCAAGGTAAAAAATTATTTTCATGGTAAAAAATGATTTTCAAGGTAAAAATTATTTTCAAGGTAAAAGTTGATTTTCAAGAAAAAAATGATTTTCAAGGAAAACACTTATTTTCAAGGTAAAAGTTGATTTTCAAGGTAAAAAATGATTTTCAAGGTAAAAGTTGATTTTCAAGGTAAAAAATGATTTTCAAGGTAAATGTTTTTTGAGGTAAAAAATGATTTTCAAGGTAAAAAATGATTTTCAAGGTAAAAGTTGATTTTCAAGGTAAAAGTTGATTTTCAAGGAAAAAAATGATTTTCAAGGTAAAAGTTGATTTTCAAGGTAAAAGTTGATTTTCAAGGAAAAAAATGATTTCCAAGGTAAAAGTTGATTTTTAAGGAAAAAAAAAATTTTCGAGGTAAAAAATTATTTTCAAGGTAAAAAATTATTTTCAAGGTAAAAAATGTTTTTCGGGGTAAAAAATTATTTTCAACTTCTCTTTCATCAATGAATACATATAAATGATATATATGAATGAGGTAGATCCCCTCCACTTGGTCCAATGAAAAGTAGCTCGCCTGCAAAAAAGGTATGAACACCCCTGGTTTAAAGGATGCTAATGTTAGCATATGTCACCAAGTATCAAAATCCATAGTAAACATCGAAAAAAAAAAAAATTCTCTCTTTTATTTTGAATATTCGTTTTAGAATGTGCCACAAGCTGTTCACAAATGGCACTTTGGACATCCTGCTCTAAACTGTACATCTTTTTCTTGTTTTTTTGCACTTGTGTCTGCGGCAGGTTGCATTGCCCTTTGATGAATTCTGCTACTAGACCGCCTCCTCCCATGATCAGTCCCCTAAAGACCCCCTGCAGCCAGGGAAGGGACATATATCCAGCTGACAAAAGGGGGCCCCCATGTTACTATAGGAGGAAATAAATCAGCCCTCATCAGGGACTTAAAGGCGGTGTGAATAGACCTGGTCTGTGTTTGGGTCCGGCGAGGGGAGGGGAGGGGAGGGGAGGGGAACAGGGGGCGGCCTCTTTAATTATTGTCCACACCACTCCTCTCATTTTCTACAATAATTGCTTTCCTCTGGCGCCGCGCTACAAGGAAATGAAGTTATGAATCTACGACTTCATCACCGGGAGAGAAGATGAATAAATAGAATATGGCCGTCCCTTCTTTGTCGCGGTTAATTGGTTCCAGAAATGGCCGCCATAAATGAATTTCCGCAAAGTAGGAATCATTCATTAGCTGGAGCAGGGTGTCCAAAGCTGGTCCTGCGACAGCCGCAGGAATAAAAAACTGAAGAATGCGGGGGCCACTTTAATACATTTTATTAACGATACTACAACCAATAGGTCAGTGATTTTCATTGATGTGGCCCACCATATCAATATTGTGGCCCACCATATCAATATTGTGGCCCACCATATCTGTTAAAGTGGCAAATCACATCGATACTGTGGCCCATCACATCAATAAGGTGGCCCATCGGTCTTTCGAGTTTTGACGGCAGGTACAGCGCGAGAGTCTGTTGAAATAAAAAGTGTTTCTCGCCTTCCTTCCATCGATCCATTTTCTTTAGGGATGTCCGATAATGGCTTTTTGCCGATATCCGATATTCCGATATTGTCCAACTCTTTAATTACCGATACCGATATCAACCGATATATGCAGTCGTGGAATTAACACATTATTATGCCTAATTTTGGACAACCATGTATGGTGAAGATAAGGTACTTTTTAAAAAAAAAAAATCAAATAAAATCAGATAAATAAATTAAAAACATTTTCTTGAATAAAAAAGAAAGTAAAACAATATAAAAACAGTTACATAGAAACTAGTAATATTAACTGTTAAAGGTTAGTATTATTAGTGGAGCAGCAGCACGCACAATCATGTGTGCTTACGGACTGTATCCCTTGCAGACTGTATTGATATATATTGATATATAATGTAGGAACCAGAATATTGATAACAGAAAGAAATGGGGGGAGGGATGTTTTTTGGGTTGGTGCACTAATTGTAAGTGTATCTTGTGTTTTTTATGTTGATTTAATTTAAAAAAAAACAACAAAAAAAACGATACAGATAATAAAAAAAAAACCGATACCGATAATTTCCGATATTACATTTTAACGCATTTATCGGCCGATAATATCGGCAGGCCGATATTATCGGACATCCCTAATTTTCTTCCGCTTATCCGAGGTCGGGTCGCGGGGGCAGCAGCCTAAGCAGAGAAGCCATGAATTGATTAACGTGGACCTTGACTTAAACAAGTTGAAAAATATATTGGGGTGTTACCATTTAGTGGTCAATTGTACGGAATACGAACTGTACTGTGCAATCTACTAATAAAAGTTTCAATCAGTCAGTCAATCAATCAAGCCCGGACTTCCCTCTCCCCAGCCACTTGGTCCAGCTCCTCCCGGGGGATCCCGAGGCGTTCCCAGGCCAGCCGGGAGACAAAGTCTTCCCAGCGTGTCTTGGGTCTTCCCCTTGGCCTCCTGCCGGTCGGACGTGCCCCAAACACCTGGTGTTCGGGTGGCATCCTGAGCAGATGCCCGAACCACCTCATCTGGCTCCTCTCCATGTGGAGGAGCAGCGGCTTTACTTTGAGCACACCAGACTGTATCTCACAGTGGTTGAAAAACACTGCCTTAGAGTGTAGGGCGAAAATGTAACTGAGTGTGCAGCCCAATACGTTTTTCCCATGAGCAAAATTTCATTCTGTCTCTGCGTGATTCCTTGCTTCTTGTCTTGTTTAATAGATAGTTTGGTGTTTGAACCTGAAAATCTGGGCTATCCATTAAA
The DNA here is from genome assembly GCF_033978785.1 of Entelurus aequoreus. Classification (NCBI taxonomy): domain Eukaryota; kingdom Metazoa; phylum Chordata; class Actinopteri; order Syngnathiformes; family Syngnathidae; genus Entelurus; species Entelurus aequoreus. The sequence continues at coordinate 44,759,782 of NC_084752.1, read as the reverse complement.
GGCCTGCTGAAATGAATTTTTTTTAATTTAAACGGGGATAGCAGATCCATTCTATGTGTCATACTTGATCATTTCGCGATATTGCCATATTTTTGCTGAAAGGATTTAGTAGAGAACATTGACGATAAAGTTCGCAACTTTTGCTCGCTGATAAAAAAAAAAGCCTTGCCTGTACCGGAAGTAGCGTGACGTCACAGGTTGAAAGGCTCCTCACATTTCCCCATTGTTTACACCAGCAGCGAGAGCGATTCGGACCGAGAAAGTGGCGATTACCCCATTAATTTGAGCCAGGATGAAAGATTCGTGGATGAGGAACGTGAGAGTGAAGGACTAGAGTGCAGTGTAGGACGCATCTTTTTTCGCTCTGACCGTAACTTAGGTACAAGCTGGCTCATTGGATTCCACACTTTCTCCTTTTTCTATTGTGGATCACGGATTTGTATTTTGAACCACCTCGGATGCTATATCCTCTTGAAAATGAGAGTCGAGAACGCGAAATGGACATTCACAGTGACTTCTATCTCCACGACAATACATCGGCGAAGCACTTTAGCTACGGAGCTAACGTGATAGCATCGGGCTTAACTGCAGAAAGAAACAAAAGAAATAAACCCCTGACTGGAAGGATAGACAGAAGATCAACAATACTATTAAACCATGGACATGTAACTACACGGTTAATGCTGTGCCGCCTGGCGAAGCTTAACAATGCTGTTGCTAACGACGCCATTGAAGCTAACTTAGCAACGGGACCTCACAGAGCTATGCTAAAAACATTAGCTCTCCACCTACGCCAGCCAGCCCTCATCTGCTCATCAACACCCGTGCTCACCTGCGTTCCAGCGATCGACGGCGCGACGAAGGACTTCACCCGATCATAGATGCGGTCGGCGGCTAGCGTCGGGTAGCGCGTCTGCTATCCAAGTCAAAGTCCTCCTGGTTGTGTTGCTGCAGCCAGCCGCTAATACACCGATCCCCCCTACAACTTTCTTCTTTGCAGTCTCCATTGTTCATTAAAGAAATTGCAAAAGATTCACCAACACAGATGTCCAGAATACTGTGGAATTATGAGATGAAAACCGAGCTTTTTGTATTAGATACAATGTGTCCCAGGAAATATAAGATTTTCCTTCTCAAGCATAGGTGTGTAAATATGTGTTTAGTTGCTCATGTTTAATTGGCTATTGATCAAAAATGCACATCAATGAAGGAGATGAATAAAAAATGAAATATTTATTAATATATCAGGTCACTTGTGGTTGACTCTGTGCTTCCTGCTTCCCTCCCCTCCACGCAGGTGAGGCAGAGATTGTGTTGACGACTACGGTCTCAGGCCCGAAGAGTGAAAGCTCCCCTGAGGTTGAACAACAATCCGAGCCAGGGAAGAAAGGCGGAGGAAGTGCAGACCGTGTGATGACCCGAGTAGAAAAACAAGACCAAAACGGCAGCGAGACAAATGGACCGCTGGACAAAGGCGCCTCAGGCAGGTTTGGCTCCTACTGCTGGGGGAATCACACTTTATCACGATGGGAACGCTCCTGAGCCAGCCTCATTGGTATGCTGCACCAAAACACCCGAGCAGCACACCATAGATAGTAAAAGGCCTTCACTGTAATGTGATGATTTGTTAGCGTGACATTGCTGATGCACACCGACGCTAATGCTGATAAACACCAAAATGCCATTTTTCAGTGGAAATATTCATTATGTTCCAAGAGAAGGAGTTCCACTCCACATGTGTAGGTGGCGGCGTTGCGCAAACAAAGTGACCGCCTGACAAACCCAGCAATTGATTTCTTTCACCACAGCTCCTTTTTCTGGATTTGGTGGGTCACTGCCCCCATCTGGACCCGAGGCTGCAACTTTTGAACATGCAACATGTCCTTTAAAAGGAAACTAACTGGTACAAACCCTGTTTCCATATGAGTTGGGAAATGGTGTTAGATGTAAATATAAACAAAATACAATCATTTGCAAATCCTTTTCAAGCCATATTCAGTTGAATGCGCTACAAAGACAACATATTTCATGTTCAAACTCATAAATTGTATTTATTTTTTTAGAATTTCATGGCTGCAACACGTGCCAAAGTAGTTGGGAAAGGGCATGTTCACCACTGTGTTACATGGCCTTTCCTTTTAACAACACTCAGTAAAGGTTTGGGAACTGAGGAGACACATTTTTGAAGTGGAATTCTTTCCCATTCTTGCTTGATGTACAGCTTAAGTTGTTCAACAGTCCGGGGGTCTCCCTTCTGCTATTTTAGGTGCCACACATTTTCAATGTCTGGACTACAGGCAGGCCAGTCTAGTACCCGCACTCTTTTACTATGAAGCCACGTTGATGTAACACGTGGCTTGGCATTGTCTTGCTGAAATAAGCAGGGGCGTCCATGGTAACGTTGCTTGGATGGCAACATATGTTGCTCCAAAAGCTGTATGTACCTTTCAGCATTAATGGTGCCTTCACAGATGTGTAAGTTACCCATGTCTTGGGCACTAATACACCCCCATACCATCACTCATGCTGCCTTTTACACTTTGCGCCTAAAACAATCCGGATGGTTTTTTTCCTCTTTGACGTCCACAGTTTCCAAAAACAATTTGAAATGTGGACTCGTCAGACCACAGAACACTTTTCCACTTTGTATCAGTCCATCTTAGATGAGCTCGGGCCCAGCGAAGCCGACGGCGTTTCTGGGTGTTGTTGATAAACGGTTTTCGCCTCGCATAGGAGAGTTTTAACTTGCACTTACAGATGTAGCGACCAACTGTAGTTACTGACAGTGGGTTTGTGAGCCCATGTGGTGATATCCTTTACACACTGATGTTGATGCAGTACAGCCTGAGGGATGGAAGGTCACGGGCTTAGCTGCTTACGTGCAGTGATTTCTCCACATTCTCTGAACCCTTTGATGATATTACGGAGCGTAGATGGTGAAATCCATACATTCCTTGCAATAGCTGCTTGAGAAAGGTTGTTCTTAAACTGTTCAACAATTTGCTCAGGCGTTTGTTGACAAAGTGGTGACCCTCGCCCCATCCTTGTTTGTGAATGACTGAGCATTTCATAGAATCTACTTTTACACCCAATCATGGCACCCACCTGTTCCCAATTAGCCTGCACACCTGTGGGATGTTCCAAATAAGTGTTTGATGAGCATTCCTCAACTTTATCAGTATTTATTGCCACCTTTCCCAACTTCTTTGTCACGTGTTGCTGCCATCAAATTCTAAACTTAATGATTATTTGCACAAAAAATAATGTTTATGAGTTTGAACATGAAATATGTTGTCTTTGTAGCATATTCAACTGAATATGGCTTGAAAATGATTTGCAAATGATTGTATTCCGTTTATATTTACATCTAACACCATTTCCCAACTCATATGGAAACGGGGTTTGTACGTTACAGCCTTAATCCACGGAATATATATTTATTTTTGTCCTAAAAAATTCTACACTCAACCTCATGATGACAATGTGAAAAGTTTTTCTTTTTTTGCAAATGTATTAAAAACAACAACAACCTGACACGTACATAAGTATTCACAGCCTTTGCTCAACACTTTGTTGATGCAGAAATTACAGCCTCAAGTTGCAACATTTAAAAAAAAAAAAAAAAATTCACATTGTCATTGTGGGGTCTTGTGTGTGGAATTTTGAGGACAAAAAAAAAAAAGAATATATTCAATTTTGGAATAAGACTGACATAAAATGTGTAAAAAGTGAGGCGCTGTGAATACTTTCCGGGTGCACTGTAGAAGCAGGAGTACAGAATGCACACAAAAACAGCAACAAAAACGTACTTTTAAATGTTTCGCAATAGCTTGAAAATGTTTCCAAATGTGACTTACCTGTAAAGTTAAAGTGGTAATGACAGCCACAGTTGGAAGCTGGAACACATTACAGTGTTTTTAAATACGGGACATCCTATGTGGAACATAAATACAAAATAACCACAAATAATGACTCATCAAATAAGTCATGATTAAATAAATATCCACAAATTACAAATAATTCTTGAATCAAATCAAATGTTTGTTGCCTTTTGGTTATTCCCAATCAAATTAAATGGTCTTAAAGCGAATACATTTTTTTGTAAAATGTTTTACAATTTAATTTTGCAGTTTTTAAATAGAGTTGCCAACAAACCCTCCTCTTCCTCTTCCTCTCCATCCAGGACTCCATCCAACGGCGAGCTGTCGCTAGGCAGAGTTCAGCCACAACATTTACATTTATTTACATTTTTATTATTTATACACCACAGTATTTTCCAGTTTGTTAAGGCACAGCTTTATTCCAAAATGGAATACATTTGTTCTTGTTACCAAAATTCTGCAGAAAATGTGAAAAGGTATTTAATGTTTTTTTTGCATGTTTATTAAAAATAAAAACTTAAGAAATGTAAAGTAAATAAGTATCCACAGCATTTGCTAAATACTTTGTTGACGCACTTTTGTATGTACATGTGATTATTTACTCAATTTTTCATTCATTTGCAATTTAAAAACAACCTTTTCACATTGTGGGTGTTGTGGGTAGAACTTTGAGGCCAAAAATGAATGCTTTGCAGTTTGGATTAAAGCTGCAACATCAAATGTGGTGAAAGTGAAGGATTGTGAACTCGGACTTGTCAAATACAATCAAAATAGAACAAATCCTCTTCAAGCTGCCACTTAGAGAGCGTTTGTTCCGGAACATTTGCAGTGTAGAGCGGGCGGGAAAAGGTCACCGCGGTTGTCGGGTGGGGGGGGTGATAAAGATTCATGGACGGCGAGTCCGAAGCCGGCGACACTCGGTGCAAAGGGAAGGGAAGGGGAAAGAAGAAGGGAAGGGAAAAGAAAGGAAAGGAAAAGAAGGGAAGGGAAAAGAAGGGAAAAGAAGGGAAGGGAAAAGGAGGGAAAAGAAGGGAAGGGAGGGAGGGAAGGGAAGAGAAAAGAAGGGAAGGGAAAAGAAGGGAAGGGAAAAGAAGGGACGGGAAAAGAAGGGAAAAGGATGGAAGGGAGGGAGAGAAGGGAAGGGAAAAGAAAGGAAGGGAAAAGAAGGGAAGGGAAAAGAAGGGAAGGGAAAAGGAGGGAAAAGGATGGAAGGGAGGGAGGGAAGGGAAAAGAAGGGAAGGGAAAAGAAAGGAAGGGAAAAGAAGGGAAGGGAAAAGAAGGGAAGGGAGGGAGGTAAGGGAAGGGAAAAGAAGGGAAGGGAAAAGAAGGGAAGGGAAAAGGAGGGAAAAGGATGGAAGGGAGGGAGGGAAGGGAAAAGAAGGGAAGGGAAAAGAAGGGAAGGGAAAAGAAGGGAAGGGAAAAGGAGGGAAGGGAAGGTAAAAGAAGGGAAGGGAAAAGAAGAGAAGGGAAATAAGGGAAGGGAAAAGAAGGGAAGGGAAAAGGAGGGAAAAGAAGGAAAGGGAGGGAGGGAAGGGAAGAGAAAAGAAGGGAAGAGAAAAGAAGGGAAGGGAAAAGAAGGGACGGGAAGGGAAGGGAAAAGAAGGGGAGGGAAAAGGAGGGAAGGGACGAGAAAAGAAGGGAAGGGAAAAGAAAGGAAGGGAAAAGAAGGGAAGGGAGGGAGGTAAGGGAAGGTAAAAGAAGGGAAGGGAAAAGGAGGGAAAAGGATGGAAGGGAGGGAGGGAAGGGAAAAGAAGGGAAGGTAAAAGAAGGGAAGGGAGGGAGGGAAGGGAAAAGAAGGGAAGGGAAAAGAAAGGAAGGGAAAAGAAGGGAAGGGAAAAGAAGGGAAAAGGAGGGAAGGGAGGGAGGTAAGGGAAGGTAAAAGAAGGGAAGGGAAAAGGAGGGAAAAGAAGGGAAGGGAGGGAGGGAAGGGAAGAGAAAAGAAGGGAAGGGAAAAGAAGGGACGGGAAGGGAAGGGAAAAGAAGGGGAGGGAAAAGGAGGGAAGGGAAAAGAAGGGAAAAGGATGGAAGGGAGGGAGAGAAGGGAAGGGAAAAGAAAGGAAGGGAAAAGAAGGGACGGGAAGGGAAGGGAAAAGAAGGGGAGGGAAAAGGAGGGAAGGGAAAAGAAGGGAAAAGGATGGAAGGGAGGGAGAGAAGGGAAGGGAAAAGAAAGGAAGGGAAAAGAAGGGAAGGGAAAAGAAGGGAAGGGAAAAGGAGGGAAAAGGATGGAAGGGAGGGAGGGAAGGGAAAAGAAGGGAAGGGAAAAGAAAGGAAGGGAAAAGAAGGGAAGGGAAAAGAAGGGAAGGGAAAAGAAGGGAAGGGAGGGAGGTAAGGGAAGGTAAAAGAAGGGAAGGGAAAAGAAGGGAAGGGAAAAGGAGGGAAAAGGATGGAAGGGAGGGAGGGAAGGGAAAAGAAGGGAAGGGAAAAGAAGGGAAGGGAAAAGAAGGGAAGGGAAAAGGAGGGAAGGGAGGGAGGGAAGGGAAGGTAAAAGAAGGGAAGGGAAAAGAAGAGAAGGGAAAATAAGGGAAGGGAAAAGAAGGGAAGGGAAAAGGAGGGAAAAGAAGGGAAGGGAGGGAGGGAAGGGAAGAGAAAAGAAGGGAAGAGAAAAGAAGGGAAGGGAAAAGAAGGGACGGGAAGGGAAGGGAAAAGAAGGGGAGGGAAAAGGAGGGAAGGGACGGGAAAAGAAAGGAAGGGAAAAGAAGGGAAGGGCAAAGGAGGGAAGGGAAAAGAAGGGAAGGGAAAAGGAGGGAAGGGAAAATAAGGGAAGGGAAAAGAAGGGAAGGGAAAAGGAGGGAAGGAAGGGAGGGAAGGGAAGGGAAGAGAAAAAAAGGGAAGGGAAGGGAAAAGAAGGGAAGGGAAAAGAAGGGAAGGGAAGGGAAAAGAATGGAAGGGAAGGGAAAAGAAGGTAAGGAAAGGTAAAAGAAGGGAAGGGAAGGGACGGGAAGGGAAGGGAAGGGAAAAGAAGGGAGAGAAGGGAAGAGAAAAGAAGGGAATAGAAGGGAAGGAAAGGGAAAAGAAGGGAAGGGAAGGGACGGGAAGGGAAGGGAAAAGAAGGGAAGGGAAAAGAAGGGAAGGAAAGGGAAAAGAAGGGAGGAGCCTGAGGAGTCTGAGGAGTCTGAGGAGCCTGAAGAGTCTGAGGAGTCTGAGGAGTCTGAGGAGTCTGAGGAGCCTGAGGAGCCTGAGGAGCCTGAGGAGCCCGAGGAGCCCGAGGAGTCCGAGGAGTCCGAGGAGTCCGAGGAGTCCGAGGAGCCCGAGGAGCCCGAGGAGTCTGAGGAGTCTGAGGAGCCTGAGGAGCCCGAGGAGCCCGAGGAGTCTGAGGAGCCTGAGGAGTCTGAGGAGTCTGAGGAGCCTGGGGAGTCTGAGGAGTCTGAGGAGTCTGAGGAGTCTGAGGAGTCTGAGGAGTCTGAGGAGCCTGAGGAGCCTGAGGAGCCTGAGGAGCCTGAGGAGCCTGAGGAGTCTGAGGAGCCTGAGGAGCTTGAGGAGCCTGAGGAGTCTGAGGAGCCTGAGGAGCCTGATGAGTCTGAGGAGTCTGAGGAGTCTGAGGAGCCTGAGGAGTCTGAGGAGTCTGAGGAGTCTGAGGAGCCTGATGAGTCTGAGGAGCCTGAGGAGTCTGAGGAGCCTGAGGAGCCCGAGGAGCCCGAGGAGTCTGAGGAGTCTGAGGAGTCTGAGGAGTCTGAGGAGCCTGGGGAGTCTGAGGAGTCTGAGGAGTCTGAGGAGTCTGAGGAGCCTGAGGAGTCTGAGGAGTCTGAGGAGCCTGAGGAGTCTGAGGAGCCTGAGGAGCCTGAGGAGTCTGAGGAGCCTGAGGAGTCTGAGGAGTCTGATGAGTCTGAGGAGCCTGAGGAGCCTGAGGAGCCTGATGAGTCTGAGGAGCCTGAGGAGTCTGAGGAGCCTGAGGAGTCTGAGGAGTCTGAGGAGCCTGAGGAGCCTGAGGAGTCTGAGGAGCCTGAGGAGTCTGAGGAGTCTGAGGAGCCTGAGGAGTCTGAGGAGTCTGAGGAGCCTGAGGAGCCTGAAGAGTCTGAGGAGTCTGAGGAGCCTGAGGAGCCTGAGGAGTCTGAGGAGTCTGAGGAGCCTGAGGAGTCTGAGGAGTCTGAGGAGCCTGAGGAGCCCGAGGAGCCCGAGGAGCCCGAGGAGTCCGAGGAGTCTGAGGAGCCTGAGGAGCCTGAGGAGCCCGAGGAGCCCGAGGAGTCTGAGGAGCCTGAGGAGTCTGAGGAGTCTGAGGAGTCTGAGGAGCCTGGGGAGTCTGAGGAGTCTGAGGAGCCTGAGGAGTCTGAGGAGTCTGAGGAGTCTGAGGAGTCTGAGGAGTCTGAGGAGCCTGAGGAGTCTGAGGAGTCTGAGGAGCCTGAGGAGTCTGAGGAGTCTGAGGAGCCTGAGGAGCCTGAGGAGTCTGAGGAGCCTGAGGAGCCTGAGGAGTCTGAGGAGCCTGAGGAGTCTGAGGAGTCCTCAGACTCCTCAGACTCCTCAGGCTCCTCAAGCTCCTGGAGCTTGAGGAGCCTGAGGAGTCTGAGGAGCCTGAGGAGCCTGATGAGTCTGAGGAGCCTGAGGAGTCTGAGGAGTCTGAGGAGCCTGAGGAGTCTGATGAGTCTGAGGAGCCTGAGGAGTCTGAGGAGTCTGAGGAGTCTGAGGAGCCTGAGGAGTCTGAGGAGTCTGAAGAGTCTGAGGAGTCTGAGGAGCCTGAGGAGTCTGAGGAGCCTGAGGAGCCTGAGGAGCCTGAAGAGTCTGAAGAGTCTGAGGAGTCTGAGGAGCCTGAGGAGTCTGAGGAGCCTGAGGAGTCTGAGGAGCCTGAGGAGTCTGAGGAGTCTGAAGAGTCTGAGGAGTCTGAGGAGTCTGAGGAGCCTGAGGAGTCTGAGGAGCCTGAGGAGTCTGAGGAGTCTGAGGAGCCTGAAGAGTCTGAAGAGTCTGAGGAGTCTGAGGAGCCTGAGGAGCCTGAGGAGCCTGAGGAGCCTGAGGAGTCTGAGGAGCCTGAGGAGTCTGAGGAGTCTGAGGAGCCTGAAGAGTCTGAGGAGTCTGAGGAGCCTGAGGAGCCTGAGGAGTCTGAGGAGCCTGAGGAGTCTGAGGAGTCTGAGGAGTCTTTAGACAATGTCAGCATGTTTCTTTTGAAACGTTTATAAGAAGGAAAACTTATAAAGAGGAGACAGAGGGCTCCGGCAGCAGCAACGTGGAGATCATCATTCAGTAGACACAGTCAAGTAGAGAGTGTGGAGTAGTATCCTGCAGCAACATCATTCAGTAGACACAGTCAAGTAGAGAGTGTGGAGTAGTATCCTGCAGCAACATCATTCAGTAGACACAGTCAAGTAGAGAGTGTGGAGTAGTATCCTGCAGCAACATCATTTAGTAGACACAGTCAAGTAGAGTGTGGAGTAGTATCCTGCAGCAACATCATTCAGTAGACACAGTCAAGTAGAGAGTGTGGAGTAGTATCCTGCAGCAACATCATTCAGTAGACACAGTCAAGTAGAGAGTGTGGAGTAGTATCCTGCAGCAACATCATTCAGTAGACACAGTCAAGTAGAGAGTGTGGAGTAGTATCCTGCAGCAACATCATTTAGTAGACACAGTCAAGTAGAGTGTGGAGTAGTATCCTGCAGCAACATCATTCAGTAGACACAGTCAAGTAGAGAGTGTGGAGTAGTATCCTGCAGCAACATCATTCAGTAGACACAGTCAAGTAGAGAGTGTGGAGTAGTATCCTGCAGCAACATCATTTAGTAGACACAGTCAAGTAGAGAGTGTGGAGTAGTATCCTGCAGCAACATTATTTAGTAGACACAGTCAAGTAGAGAGTGTGGAGTAGTATCCTGCAGCAACATCATTCAGTAGACACAGTCAAGTAGAGAGTGTGGAGTAGTATCCTGCAGCAACATCATTCAGTAGACACAGTCAAGTAGAGAGTGTGGAGTAGTATCCTGCAGCAACATTATTTAGTAGACACAGTCAAGTAGAGAGTGTGGAGTAGTATCCTGCAGCAACATTATTTAGTAGACACAGTCAAGTAGAGAGTGTGGAGTAGTATCCTGCAGCAACATCATTTAGTGGACACAGTCAAGTAGAGAGTGTGGAGTAGTATCCTGCAGCAACATCATTTAGTAGACAGAGTCTATCCCAGAGGAGACTGAGGGCATGGAGAGAAAGAAGTGCGTGGAAGACAACGACCCAAATAATTTGCTTTATTCAACAGAGAAGATTCCTTCACACGAGTAACAAAACAGACAACGGATTTGCTTGAAATGAACAAAAGAAAAAAACAAAACCCACATTTTATTGCACTTTAAGTTATAAGAAAATAAAATTCTAAGTGAATGAAACAAAGACACGATCCCTTTAAGGTTTTTTTTTCTTGTCTGCCGAGTCCTCTTTTGCTTTTTCTTTACAGGAACAAAAACCCAAATCTGATTGGTCCAACCAGACGATAAATTAACGATTGTTGTTTTCTATACAGTGTTGAACCACTTTCACACTTCATCATGGGACTGGCCCACAGTTTGGCTACAAAGGTGTCCCTTTTTCTTTTAGTCCAGCAACACTTTGAAGTCCGTGTGGTGGGACATCTTTGAACGGGGCACGCCTCCTTTAACACTCATGCACCGTGTCCGTCCCCTGCCGACCTCTGACCTCTCTCTCTCTCCGCCTCCTAGAGGCACGTTTGGCTCAAGTTTCAGTGGCAAAAAAACAACAAAACTGTACGATGTTATCTTTTTTTTTTTTTTTTTTTTCTTGTTTGGAATTTGGCCTGGGACTAAAACGTCACGGCAACTCTTTGCGTCCCCACGCCTCTTGGTCTAGCAGCATTGATACAGTTTGGCCACGGGGGGTGGGGGGAGGGGCTGGAAGTGTCGAGTCGGCGCAAACCGGCGGGGCGGCTCGTGGAGGCGGAGTCTCGAGAAGACGGGACGAGGGTTCTAATACTGGGACGTGAAACAAACCGGGGAACCTTTTGTACGTGACGCCAATTCACAGCGGTGTCAAGAAGGGAACGACAGCAAACTTGAAACTCCTCCCCCGTGGCGTGAGTGGGCGGGCCTTAAGTGTCTTCCAAAAATAATATCTCTCTGTACATCAATCCTCCAAGCCCCGCCCCCGCCCCGCGTGTGGGTGTGGCCTCACCTCAGCCCCGCCTCCACCAGCGGGGTGCGGCGCCCTCACTTCATGTCCACGTCAAAGTCCAGCACCAGCAGCTTGGTCTCCTCGGTGCCGTTGCGGCTGCCCACGGCGCACACCAGCTTGGTGTTGGAGGCCCGGATGCGCCACACCACGCCGCCGCTGCCGCCGCTCTCCAGCGTCACCAGGTTGCGGATGAACTCGCCCGTCTTCAGGTCCCACAGTTTGACCGTGCCGTCGTCCGAGCTCGTGATCACAAAGTTCTTGTTGAACTGCAGGCACGTGACGGCGCTCTGGTGCTTGTGCGGACCTGGGCGGGGGGACAGGACTCGGTTAGTGCGGTCGCCACGGCGACAGGACAACTTTGGAGGGACATTTCGGGCCTAAATGAAGCGCTTTGATGCCGATACCTACCTACTCAGTGGCCTGGTGGTTAGAGCACGGGTGTCAAACTCTGGCCCGCTTGGCCCTTGAGGCGATATCAAATGAACATTAAAGCTGCAAGCAGCGATGGATGGGACCGACTTTGAAGGCACATCAAATCCAAACCAGAGCAGTAATCAAAACTCTTTGGTCAACTTTTAATCAGAAGGATTCAATCTCTCTCCTGTGCTAGTTTGAAGCCGACACGACAAACGCGCTCAGAGGAGATAATGTTTGAAAAAAGGTGACCGTTTTTTTTAGAAAACTTTTGTTTTGAAGGGAGAATTGCAAACTTCCTGTTGATTTTTGCTGGGGGTTGTCAGTGTATGAAATGTAGGTCTAAGTGAGACCTAACATAGAAGTTTTTGTTTCATGTCTCTAAGACATTTTTGCTGGAAGTTACAGGCAGTTTTGTCTGTGTTTTCTTCCTAGGAGCAGTTTTGTCTGTGTTTTCGTCCTAGGGGGCGCTAGAGCGCAATTTTGAGTTTTGGGGTTGAGTTTTTTCATTAGATCGCAATTTTTGCCAGTCCTGATGTGTGTGTCCAGTTTGGTGAGTTTTGAAGCATGTTAAAGGCGTCAAATTATAGCTCAAAGAGGCGAAAGTGACTGTTTTTACAAAACTTTTGTTTTGAAGGGGGAATTGCCAACTTCCTGTTGATTTTTGCTGAAGTCAGTGTATGAAATCTAGGTCTAAGTGAGACCTATATAGAGGTTTTTGTTTCATGTCTCTACGACATTCCTACCGGAAGTTACAAGCAGTTTTGTCTGTGTTTTTTCCTAGGGGGCGCTAGAGCGCAATTTTGAGTTTTGGGGCTAGGTTTTTTTTTATTAGATTGCAATTTTCACCAGTCCTGATGTGTGTGCCAAATATGGTGAGTTTTGAAGCATGTTAAGGGGGTCAAACTACAGCTCAAAGAAGCGGCGGTATAACAAAGTATAATAATTAAAAAAAAAATCATAATAAAACCTTACAACTTCAATAGGGTCCTCTGTCCCAAAAGGGACATTCGGTCCCTAACTAGAGCTGGCCCACCAATTATATTCAGCGGCGGTGCCGCGGTAACACCGCATTCACCGCTAATTCTCATACTTGCTAACCCTCCTGGGAGACTCCCAAATTTCAGTGACCCTCCCGAAAATCGTCACGTCCTCTTTTCATCCAGTCCAACGAGTGCTGGCCCAGTCACATAGTATGTGCGGCTTCTGCACGCACACACAAGGGGGGGGGTTTGGTGGTAGCGGGGGGTGTATTTGGTAGCGTCCCGGGAGAGTTAGTGCTGCAAAGGGTTCTGGGTATTTGTTGTGTTGTGTTTATGTTGTGTTACGGTGCGGATGTTCTCCCGAAATGTGTTTGTCATTCTTGTTTGGTGTGGGTTCACAGTGTGGCGCATATTTGTAACAGTGTTAAAGTTGTTTATACGGCCACCCTCACTGTAACCTGTATCGCTGTTGATCAAGTATGACTTGCATTCACATGTGTGTGCGTACAGAAGCCGCACATATCATGTGACTGGGTCTGAACGATGTTAGAACGGATGAAAAGCGGACGTGACGACACCTCGTAGAGGTTGTTAAAGGCAGTGCCTGTAAGACACGCCCCCAAGACTGTGGAATACGAGATATAATGACTGATGAACACCTTGGTTGGATAATGAAGGTTGCCTCAGCTCAAAGCCTGAGCCCCGACATGAATGAAGTATCTGGCTTGGGCACATCAGATTAGATCAGTGTGTTGCAAACTGAGCCGTTTAAAGTCCTGAATGGTTGTTTTATTCATTATTTTATTTTCAAATTTATTAGCCTGTGGAAAAAGTTAATGTTGATATTTACCTCAGAAGGCTGCAAATAGAAAAGAGGCATTCCATTTTTATCTAAATTGTATTTGATATGCCATTGATATTTTGTCATTATTATTTGAAAGTGGATTTTGCATGTCACTATAAAGTTATACAAGCCTTGCTTGTTCAAAACTTGTTTGGGTCCCTATTAAAAAGTTAATTTGTTCAACCTTGGACCGCGGCTTGTTTCAGTTTTACATTTTGGCCCACTCTGTATTTGAGTTTGACACCCCTGGGTTAGAGTGTCCGCCCTGAGATGGGTAAGTCGTGGGTTCAAACCCCGGCCGAGTCATACCAAAGACTATAAAAATGGGAGCCATTACCTCCCTGCTTGGCACTCAGCATCAAGGCTTGGAATTGGGGGTTAAATCACCAAAAATGATTCCTGGGCGCGGCACTGCTGCTGCCCACTGCTCCCCTCACCTCCCAGGGGGTGAACAACGGGATGGGTCGAATGCAGAGGACAACTTTCACCACACCTAGTGTGTGTGTGTGTGACTATCATTGCTACTTTAACTTTCAAGCAGGGAAATGATGACAAAGATGAAAAGTGTGGTCCTAGTAATTTAGTTGAGACCACACCCATCAGAGTATGGTGGCCTCTGATTGGCTCAGCCTCAGGCAGCAGGACTATACTGGGTTACAGTACTACTAAAGATACCGCTACTTAAGATACACATACATGATTTATTTGTTGTAATGTAAGTGATTATTATTAACTTAGGGGAGGCTCCACACTGTGTATGGAGACACATAGTTAGCTGCTAGCCGCCTGTCACAATGATGAGACGAGTCCTGCGTTGTTGTTGTTGTTGTTGTCCGGGTTACGCCTGTTGCAGCAACTGTTGTCTATGGGCTTTTTTTTTTTTTAACCCTTCAAGTCAAGATGGCGACGCCTCCCTTTGCCCTGAGTGACTTGAAAAGATGAACATGAAACCCACAAAAGAAAATACAATTACAAGCGTAAGAATATTGTGTATGGTGAGTTCAAAGACGTGTTTATCAGTGTAAACTACAGTGTTCAGTCTTCTATTGTGTCCCAATAAAAGACAGTGATATTGTCCACTGACCTCATTATAGCGCCGACAAAGCCCCTCCCCCTCAGACATTAACGTCACCCACCAGGACCCCCTTTTGTGTGGCGTTTAGGGAGCCCTCGTAAACACGGACGCTGTTTGCTAATGAGGGCGTTTAGGGGGTGGGGGAGGGGCACTTTGGCCTTTTTTGGCAACTTCCTGTGAGATAGAGAAGATCTGTGCACGGACACACAACCTTTGTTTGCACACAACACAACACAACACAAATTGTACACATACTCTGGAAGTGTGCACCAGACAAGTCTAAGGAGGGATGTTCCTAACAGCTTTATTGATGCCGATACCATCATTAATGAGTGCGATGGAGTGATACCAATCACACGTGACACTACTGACCTTGCAGCGTCTGCAGACACTGTCCGGTCTTGATGTCCCAGATCTTGACGGTGGAGTCTGCGTTGCCCGAGACCAGGATGTTGTCTTTCAGCTCCATGCCGCTGGTGAGAGACTGGTGTCCTGTCAGCGTGTGGATGCAGTTGCCCGTCTCCACGTCCCACACCCGGATGGACGTGTCCAGGGAGCCGCTCACCACGTGGATCCCATCAAACTGACAAACAAAGACCACGTCAGCCCCTCTGCATGTTTGTCATGCTGTTGTATGTCATGCTGTTGTATGTCATGTTGTTGTATGTCATGCTGTTGTATGTCATGTTGTTGTATGTCATGCTGTTCTTTGTCTTGTTGTTGTATGTCATTCTGTTGTTGTATGTCATGTTGTTGTTGTATGTCATGTTGTTGTATGTCATGTTGTTGTATGTCATGCTGTTCTTTGTCATGTTGTTGTATGTCATGTTGTTGTATGTCATGCTGTTGTATGTCATGTTGTTGTATGTCATGCTGTTGTATGTCATGCTGTTGTATGTCATGTTGTTGTATGTCATGTTGTTGTATGTCATGTTGTTGTATGTCATGTTGTTGTATGTCATGCTGTTGTATGTCATGCTGTTGTATGTCATGTTGTATGTCATGTTGTTGTATGTCATGCTGTTGTATGTCATGTTGTTGTATGTCATGTTGTTGTATGTCATGTTGTTGTATGTCATGTTGTTGTATGTCATGTTGTTGTATGTCATGCTGTTGTATGTCATGTTGTTGTATGTCATGTTGTTGTATGTCATGTTGTTGTATGTCATGTTGTTGTATGTCATGCTGTTGTATGTCATGTTGTTGTATGTCATGTTGTATGTCATGCTGTTGTATGTCATGCTGTTGTATGTCATGTTGTATGTCATGCTGTTGTATGTCATGCTGTTGTATGTCATGTTGTTGTATGTCATGCTGTTGTATGTCATGTTGTTGTATGTCATGTTGTATGTCATGTTGTATGTCATGCTGTTGTATGTCATGCTGTTGTATGTCATGTTGTTGTATGTCATGCTGTTGTATGTCATGTTGTTGTATGTCATGTTGTTGTATGTCATGTTGTTGTATGTCATGTTGTTGTATGTCATGTTGTTGTATGTCATGTTGTATGTCATGTTGTTGTATGTCATGCTGTTGTATGTCATGCTGTTGTATGTCATGTTGTTGTATGTCATGTTGTATGTCATGCTGTTGTATGTCATGCTGTTGTATGTCATGTTGTATGTCATGCTGTTGTATGTCATGCTGTTGTATGTCATGTTGTTGTATGTCATGTTGTTGTATGTCATGCTGTTGTATGTCATGTTGTATGTCATGCTGTTGTATGTCATGTTGTATGTCATGCTGTTGTATGTCATGCTGTTGTATGTCATGCTGTTGTTGTATGTCATGCTGTTGTATGTCATGCTGTTGTATGTCATGCTGTTGTATGTCATGTTGTTGTATGTCATGCTGTTGTATGTCATGCTGTTGTATGTCATGTTGTTGTATGTCATGTTGTTGTTGTATGTCATGCTGCTGTTGTATGTCATGTTGTTGTTGTATGTCATGCTGTTGTTGTATGTCATGTTGTTGTATGTCATGCTGTTGTATGTCATGTTGTTGTTGTATGTCATGCTGTTGTTGTATGTCATGCTGTTGTTGTATGTCATGCTGTTGTATGTCATGCTGTTGTATGTCATGTTGTTGTATGTCATGTTGTATGTCATGCTGTTGTATGTCATGTTGTATGTCATGCTGTTGTATGTCATGTTGTTGTATGTCATGTTGTTGTATGTCATGCTGTTGTATGTCATGTTGTTGTATGTCATGCTGTTGTATGTCATGTTGTATGTCATGCTGTTGTATGTCATGTTGTATGTCATGCTGTTGTATGTCATGTTGTTGTATGTCATGCTGTTGTATGTCATGCTGTTGTTGTATGTCATGCTGTTGTTGTATGTCATGCTGTTGTATGTCATGCTGTTGTATGTCATGCTGTTGTATGTCATGCTGTTGTATGTCATGTTGTTGTATGTCATGTTGTTGTATGTCACGTTGTTGTATGTCATGCTGTTGTATGTAATGTTGTTGTTGTATGGCATGCTGTTGTTGTATGTCATGTTGTTGTTGTATGTCATGCTGTTGTTGTATGTCATGTTGTTGTATGTCATGCTGTTGTATGTCATGTTGTTGTTGTATGTCATGCTGTTGTTGTATGTCATGTTGTTGTATGTCATGCTGTTGTATGTCATGCTGTTGTTTGTCATGTTGTTGTATGTCATGTTGTTGTATGTCATGTTGTTGTATGTCATGCTGTTGTTTGTCATGTTGTTGTATGTCATGTTGTTGTATGTCATGCTGTTGTTTGTCATGTTGTTGTATGTCATGTTGTTGTATGTCATGTTGTTGTATGTCATGCTGTTGTTGTATGTCATGTTGTTGTATGTCATGCTGTTGTTTGTCATGTTGTTGTATGTCATGCTATTGTATGTCATGTTGTTGTATGTCATGCTGTTGTTGTATGTCATGTTGTTGTATGTCATGCTGTTGTTGTATGTCATGTTGTTGTTTGTCATGTTGTTGTATGTCATGCTGTTGTATGTCATGTTGTTGTTTGTCATGTTGTTGTATGTCATGCTGTTGTTGTATGTCATGTTGTTGTTTGTCATGTTGTTGTATGTCATGCTGTTGTATGTCATGCTATTGTATGTCATGCTGTTGTATGTCATGTTGTTGTATGTCAAGCTGTTGTATGTCATGTTGTTGTTGTATGTCATGCTGTTGTTGTATGTCATGCTGTTGTTGTATGTCATGTTGTTGTATGTCATGCTGTTGTATGTCATGCTGTTGTTTGTCATGTTGTTGTATGTCATGTTGTTGTATGTCATGTTGTTGTATGTCATGCTGTTGTTTGTCATGTTGTTGTATGTCATGCTGTTGTTTGTCATGTTGTTGTATGTCATGTTGTTGTATGTCATGTTGTTGTATGTCATGCTGTTGTTGTATGTCATGTTGTTGTATGTCATGCTGTTGTTTGTCATGTTGTTGTATGTCATGCTATTGTATGTCATGTTGTTGTATGTCATGCTGTTGTTGTATGTCATGTTGTTGTATGTCATGCTGTTGTTGTATGTCATGTTGTTGTTTGTCATGTTGTTGTATGTCATGCTGTTGTATGTCATGTTGTTGTTTGTCATGTTGTTGTATGTCATGCTGTTGTTGTATGTCATGTTGTTGTTTGTCATGTTGTTGTATGTCATGCTGTTGTTGTATGTCATGTTGTTGTTTGTCATGCTATTGTATGTCATGCTGTTGTTTGTCATGGAGGCGGGCCCACCTGTAGCGAGTACACTCTGTTGGTGTGGCCCTGCAGCGTGTGGAGGCAGGTCTCCGTCTCGGGGTCCCAGACTTTGACCATGAAGTCGTAGGCACCGCTGACCACGCGCCGGCCGTCATACTGGACGCAGCGCACGGCTGCCACGTGGCCCATGAGGACGTGTAAACACTGGCCTGTCTCGATGTCCCACACGCGAAGGGTGGCGTCCCGGGAGCCACTGACCACCCTGGGAACATGGACACCTTAATGCATGTCATGTGACCAAACCTGGGAACATGGACACCTTAATGCATGTCATGTGACCAAACCTGGGAACATGGACACCTTAATGCATGTCATGTGACCAAACCTGGGAACATGGACACCTTAATGCATGTCATGTGACCACCCTGGGAACATGGACACCTTAATGCATGTCATGTGACCTTAATGCATGTCATGTGACCAAACCTGGGAACATGGACACCTTAATGCATGTCATGTGACCAAACCTGGGAACATGGACACCTTAATGCATGTCATGTGACCTTAATGCATGTCATGTGACCAAACCTGGGAACATGGACACCTTAATGCATGTCATGTGACCAAACCTGGGAACATGGACACCTTAATGCATGTCATGTGACCTTAATGCATGTCATGTGACCAAACCTGGGAACATGGACACCTTAATGCATGTCATGTGACCTTAATGCATGTCATGTGACCAAACCTGGGAACATGGACACCTTAATGCATGTCATGTGACCAAACCTGGGAACATGGACACCTTAATGCATGTCATGTGACCAAACCTGGGAACATGGACACCTTAATGCATGTCATGTGACCAAACCTGGGAACATGGACACCTTAATGCATGTCATGTGACCAAACCTGGGAACATGGACACCTTAATGCATGTCATGTGACCACCCTGGGAACATGGACACCTTAATGCATGTCATGTGACCAAACCTGGGAACATGGACACCTTAATGCATGTCATGTGACCAAACCTGGGAACATGGACACCTTAATGCATGTCATGTGACCTTAATGCATGTCATGTGACCAAACCTGGGAACATGGACACCTTAATGCATGTCATGTGACCAAACCTGGGAACATGGACACCTTAATGCATGTCATGTGACCTTAATGCATGTCATGTGACCAAACCTGGGAACATGGACACCTTAATGCATGTCATGTGACCTTAATGCATGTCATGTGACCAAACCTGGGAACATGGACACCTTAATGCATGTCATGTGACCAAACCTGGGAACATGGACACCTTAATGCATGTCATGTGACCAAACCTGGGAACATGGACACCTTAATGCATGTCATGTGACCAAACCTGGGAACATGGACACCTTAATGCATGTCATGTGACCAAACCTGGGAACATGGACACCTTAATGCATGTCATGTGACCACCCTGGGAACATGGACACCTTAATGCATGTCATGTGACCAAACCTGGGAACATGGACACCTTAATGCATGTCATGTGACCAAACCTGGGAACATGGACACCTTAATGCATGTCATGTGACCAAACCTGGGAACATGGACACCTTAATGCATGTCATGTGACCACCCTGGGAACATGGACACCTTAATGCATGTCATGTGACCAAACCTGGGAACATGGACACCTTAATGCATGTCATGTGACCAAACCTGGGAACATGGACACCTTAATGCATGTCATGTGACCAAACCTGGGAACATGGACACCTTAATGCATGTCATGTGACCAAACCTGGGAACATGGACACCTTAATGCATGTCATGTGACCAAACCTGGGAACATGGACACCTTAATGCATGTCATGTGACCAAACCTGGGAACATGG
This sequence comes from Entelurus aequoreus, assembly GCF_033978785.1. Classification (NCBI taxonomy): domain Eukaryota; kingdom Metazoa; phylum Chordata; class Actinopteri; order Syngnathiformes; family Syngnathidae; genus Entelurus; species Entelurus aequoreus. The sequence goes on along the minus strand of NC_084752.1, from coordinate 44,739,916 downwards.
ACACCTTAATGCATGTCATGTGACCAAACCTGGGAACATGGACACCTTAATGCATGTCATGTGACCAAACCTGGGAACATGGACACCTTAATGCATGTCATGTGACCAAACCTGGGAACATGGACACCTTAATGCATGTCATGTGACCAAACCTGGGAACATGGACACCTTAATGCATGTCATGTGACCAAACCTGGGAACATGGACACCTTAATGCATGTCATGTGACCAAACCTGGGAACATGGACACCTTAATGCATGTCATGTGACCTTAATGCATGTCATGTGACCAAACCTGGGAACATGGACACCTTAATGCATGTCATGTGACCACCCTGGGAACATGGACACCTTAATGCATGTCATGTGACCAAACCTGGGAACATGGACACCTTAATGCATGTCATGTGACCAAACCTGGGAACATGGACACCTTAATGCATGTCATGTGACCAAACCTGGGAACATGGACACCTTAATGCATGTCATGTGACCAAACCTGGGAACATGGACACCTTAATGCATGTCATGTAATCAAACCTGGGAACATGGACACCTTAATGCATGTCATGTGACCAAACCTGGGAACATGGACACCTTAATGCATGTCATGTGACCAAACCTGGGAACATGGACACCTTAATGCATGTCATGTGACCAAACCTGGGAACATGGACACCTTAATGCATGTCATGTAATCAAACCTGGGAACATGGACACCTTAATGCATGTCATGTGACCAAACCTGGGAACATGGACACCTTAATGCATGTCATGTGACCTTAATGCATGTCATGTGACCAAACCTGGGAACATGGACACCTTAATGCATGTCATGTGACCACCCTGGGAACATGGACACCTTAATGCATGTCATGTGACCAAACCTGGGAACATGGACACCTTAATGCATGTCATGTAATCAAACCTGGGAACATGGACACCTTAATGCATGTCATGTGACCAAACCTGGGAACATGGACACCTTAATGCATGTCATGTGACCTTAATGCATGTCATGTGACCAAACCTTGGAACATGGACACCTTAATGCATGTCATGTGACCACCCTGGGAACATGGACACCTTAATGCATGTCATGTGACCAAACCTGGGAACATGGACACCTTAATGCATGTCATGTGACCAAACCTGGGAACATGGACACCTTAATGCATGTCATGTGACCAAACCTGGGAACATGGACACCTTAATGCATGTCATGTGACCAAACCTGGGAACATGGACACCTTAATGCATGTCATGTAATCAAACCTGGGAACATGGACACCTTAATGCATGTCATGTGACCACCCTGGGAACATGGACACCTTAATGCATGTCATGTGACCAAACCTGGGAACATGGACACCTTAATGCATGTCATGTGACCAAACCTGGGAACATGGACACCTTAATGCATGTCATGTGACCAAACCTTGGAACATGGACACCTTAATGCATGTCATGTGACCACCCTGGGAACATGGACACCTTAATGCATGTCATGTGACCAAACCTGGGAACATGGACACCTTAATGCATGTCATGTGACCAAACCTGGGAACATGGACACCTTAATGCATGTCATGTGACCAAACCTTGGAACATGGACACCTTAATGCATGTCATGTGACCACCCTGGGAACATGGACACCTTAATGCATGTCATGTAATCAAACCTGGGAACATGGACACCTTAATGCATGTCATGTGACCAAACCTGGGAACATGGACACCTTAATGCATGTCATGTGACCAAACCTGGGAACATGGACACCTTAATGCATGTCATGTGACCAAACCTGGGAACATGGACACCTTAATGCATGTCATGTGACCAAACCTGGGAACATGGACACCTTAATGCATGTCATGTGACCAAACCTGGGAACATGGACACCTTAATGCATGTCATGTAATCAAACCTGGGAACATGGACACCTTAATGCATGTCATGTGACCAAACCTGGGAACATGGACACCTTAATGCATGTCATGTGACCTTAATGCATGTCATGTGACCAAACCTGGGAACATGGACACCTTAATGCATGTCATGTGACCACCCTGGGAACATGGACACCTTAATGCATGTCATGTGACCAAACCTGGGAACATGGACACCTTAATGCATGTCATGTGACCACCCTGGGAACATGGACACCTTAATGCATGTCATGTGACCAAACCTGGGAACATGGACACCTTAATGCATGTCATGTGACCAAACCTGGGAACATGGACACCTTAATGCATGTCATGTGACCAAACCTGGGAACATGGACACCTTAATGCATGTCATGTGACCACCCTGGGAACATGGACACCTTAATGCATGTCATGTGACCAAACCTGGGAACATGGACACCTTAATGCATGTCATGTGACCAAACCTGGGAACATGGACACCTTAATGCATGTCATGTGACCAAACCTGGGAACATGGACACCTTAATGCATGTCATGTGACCAAACCTGGGAACATGGACACCTTAATGCATGTCATGTGACCAAACCTGGGAACATGGACACCTTAATGCATGTCATGTGACCAAACCTGGGAACATGGACACCTTAATGCATGTCATGTGACCAAACCTGGGAACATGGACACCTTAATGCATGTCATGTGACCAAACCTGGGAACATGGACACCTTAATGCATGTCATGTGACCAAACCTGGGAACATGGACACCTTAATGCATGTCATGTGACCAAACCTGGGAACATGGACACCTTAATGCATGTCATGTGACCAAACCTGGGAACATGACACCTTAATGCATGTCATGTGACCAAACCTGGGAACATGGACACCTTAATGCATGTCATGTGACCAAACCTGGGAACATGGACACCTTAATGCATGTCATGTAATCAAACCTGGGACATGGACACCTTAATGCATGTCATGTGACCAAACCTGGGAACATGGACACCTTAATGCATGTCATGTGACCAACCTGGGAACATGGACACCTTAATGCATGTCATGTGACCAAACCTGGGAACATGGACACCTTAATGCATGTCATGTAATCAAACCTGGGAACATGGACACCTTAATGCATGTCATGTGACCAAACCTGGGAACATGGACACCTTAATGCATGTCATGTGACCACCCTGGGAACATGGACACCTTAATGCATGTCATGTGACCACCCTGGGAACATGGACACCTTAATGCATGTCATGTGACCACCCTGGGAACATGGACACCTTAATGCATGTCATGTGACCACCCTGGGAACATGGACACCTTAATGCATGTCATGTGACCAAACCTGGGAACATGGACACCTTAATGCATGTCATGTGACCTTAATGCATGTCATGTGACCAAACCTGGGAACATGGACACCTTAATGCATGTCATGTGACCACCCTGGGAACATGGACACCTTAATGCATGTCATGTGACCAAACCTGGGAACATGGACACCTTAATGCATGTCATGTGACCACCCTGGGAACATGGACACCTTAATGCATGTCATGTGACCAAACCTGGGAACATGGACACCTTAATGCATGTCATGTGACCACCCTGGGAACATGGACACCTTAATGCATGTCATGTGACCACCCTGGGAACATGGACATCTTAATGCATGTCATGTGACCACCCTGGGAACATGGACACCTTAATGCATGTCATGTGACCAAACCTGGGAACATGGACACCTTAATGCATGTCATGTGACCTTAATGCATGTCATGTGACCAAACCTGGGAACATGGACACCTTAATGCATGTCATGTGACCACCCTGGGAACATGGACACCTTAATGCATGTCATGTGACCACCCTGGGAACATGGACACCTTAATGCATGTCATGTGACCTTAATGCATGTCATGTGACCAAACCTGGGAACATGGACACCTTAATGCATGTCATGTGACCACCCTGGGAACATGGACACCTTAATGCATGTCATGTGACCAAACCTGGGAACATGGACACCTTAATGCATGTCATGTGACCACCCTGGGAACATGGACACCTTAATGCATGTCATGTGACCACCCTGGGAACATGGACACCTTAATGCATGTCATGTGACCAAACCTGGGAACATGGACACCTTAATGCATGTCATGTGACCACCCTGGGAACATGGACACCTTAATGCATGTCATGTGACCAAACCTGGGAACATGGACACCTTAATGCATGTCATGTGACCAAACCTGGGAACATGGACACCTTAATGCATGTCATGTGACCACCCTGGGAACATGGACACCTTAATGCATGTCATGTGACCAAACCTGGGAACATGGACACCTTAATGCATGTCATGTGACCTTAATGCATGTCATGTGACCAAACCTGGGAACATGGACACCTTAATGCATGTCATGTGACCAAACCTGGGAACATGGACACCTTAATGCATGTCATGTGACCACCCTGGGAACATGGACACCTTAATGCATGTCATGTGACCAAACCTGGGAACATGGACACCTTAATGCATGTCATGTGACCACCCTGGGAACATGGACACCTTAATGCATGTCATGTGACCAAACCTGGGAACATGGACACCTTAATGCATGTCATGTGACCAAACCTGGGAACATGGACACCTTAATGCATGTCATGTGACCACCCTGGGAACATGGACACCTTAATGCATGTCATGTGACCAAACCTGGGAACATGGACACCTTAATGCATGTCATGTGACCAAACCTGGGAACATGGACACCTTAATGCATGTCATGTGACCAAACCTGGGAACATGGACACCTTAATGCATGTCATGTGACCACCCTGGGAACATGGACACCTTAATGCATGTCATGTGACCAAACCTGGGAACATGGACACCTTAATGCATGTCATGTGACCAAACCTGGGAACATGGACACCTTAATGCATGTCATGTGACCACCCTGGGAACATGGACACCTTAATGCATGTCATGTGACCACCCTGGGAACATGGACACCTTAATGCATGTCATGTGACCACCCTGGGAACATGGACACCTTAATGCATGTCATGTGACCACCCTGGGAACATGGACACCTTAATGCATGTCATGTGACCAAACCTGGGAACATGGACACCTTAATGCATGTCATGTGACCACCCTGGGAACATGGACACCTTAATGCATGTCATGTGACCAAACCTGGGAACATGGACACCTTAATGCATGTCATGTGACCACCCTGGGAACATGGACACCTTAATGCATGTCATGTGACCACCCTGGGAACATGGACACCTTAATGCATGTCATGTGACCAAACCTGGGAACATGGACACCTTAATGCATGTCATGTGACCACCCTGGGAACATGGACACCTTAATGCATGTCATGTGACCAAACCTGGGAACATGGACACCTTAATGCATGTCATGTGACCACCCTGGGAACATGGACACCTTAATGCATGTCATGTGACCAAACCTGGGAACATGGACACCTTAATGCATGTCATGTGACCTTAATGCATGTCATGTGACCAAACCTGGGAACATGGACACCTTAATGCATGTCATGTGACCAAACCTGGGAACATGGACACCTTAATGCATGTCATGTGACCACCCTGGGAACATGGACACCTTAATGCATGTCATGTGACCAAACCTGGGAACATGGACACCTTAATGCATGTCATGTGACCACCCTGGGAACATGGACACCTTAATGCATGTCATGTGACCAAACCTGGGAACATGGACACCTTAATGCATGTCATGTGACCAAACCTGGGAACATGGACACCTTAATGCATGTCATGTGACCACCCTGGGAACATGGACACCTTAATGCATGTCATGTGACCAAACCTGGGAACATGGACACCTTAATGCATGTCATGTGACCAAACCTGGGAACATGGACACCTTAATGCATGTCATGTGACCAAACCTGGGAACATGGACACCTTAATGCATGTCATGTGACCACCCTGGGAACATGGACACCTTAATGCATGTCATGTGACCAAACCTGGGAACATGGACACCTTAATGCATGTCATGTGACCAAACCTGGGAACATGGACACCTTAATGCATGTCATGTGACCACCCTGGGAACATGGACACCTTAATGCATGTCATGTGACCACCCTGGGAACATGGACACCTTAATGCATGTCATGTGACCACCCTGGGAACATGGACACCTTAATGCATGTCATGTGACCACCCTGGGAACATGGACACCTTAATGCATGTCATGTGACCAAACCTGGGAACATGGACACCTTAATGCATGTCATGTGACCACCCTGGGAACATGGACACCTTAATGCATGTCATGTGACCACCCTGGGAACATGGACACCTTAATGCATGTCATGTGACCAAACCTGGGAACATGGACACCTTAATGCATGTCATGTGACCAAACCTGGGAACATGGACACCTTAATGCATGTCATGTGACCACCCTGGGAACATGGACACCTTAATGCATGTCATGTGACCACCCTGGGAACATGGACACCTTAATGCATGTCATGTAATCAGCGTTAAAGACGTGCGGGCCGAGCAGGATAAAAGTTGCTCTCCACATGAAGAAAAAAGGGCCCTGCATTGATAAAACTCCCCGCCATCTTCTTCACTGTCTGCTTGCAGCCGTCCCAGCCAGTGAGTCATCAAACGCTACACAAAACCTCGGCGGGCCCTCGGGCGAAAAGAGCACTTTGAGCATCCTGAGTGTAATTGTGACTGAACGAGCGAGCAGCGGTTCACTAAAGAGGCTCCGTCTAATCGCCAAGACCACATGCTCACTTTCACATGAGATGCAAACTTGTCCTCGGAGGATGCTCTTTTTCTGAGGTGAGGTCAGGTCAACATGGCCAATGAAGCGTGTCTTTATCACCGTTTGTTTGTTGCTTAGTCAGCAGGATTACTCCAAAACTACTTGACCGACATTTAAGTGCAGCCTGGGACCAACTGATGAGGATCACAATGTTTTCTACAAAAATCAGAAATACAACGATGCTTGATTAAATCATTTTAGCATCATAGCCGCGGTGTTTATTTACCTAAACCACAAAGACAAATGGGCTTTATTTAAAGCAGGCAACAAGTGGGAAAGTGAACATTTATTATGTAACTTGTTACTGTAAAGTCCAGACAATAAGCCGCTACTGTATTTCAACGCTTTGAATCCTGCGGCTTATAAAACGGTGCAGCTAATTTATGGAGTTTTCTTTGCTGACGGCCATAAGGCAAATAATTTTTCCTTGTTGTGGTTTGTTCATTACTAATTTATATTCAGGGTTTTTTAAAACTACATTTAAAGTTGAGTTCTGGTGGTACAATAAATACTCAAAATTAAAAAGAATAATCGTGTAATTGTGAAGTGAAGTGAAGTGAATTACATTTATATAGCGCTTTTTCTCAAGTGACTCAAAGCGCTTTACATAGTGAAACCCAATATCTAAGTTACATTCAAACCAGTGTGGGTGGCACTGGGAGCAGGTGGGTATAGTGTCTTGCCCAAGGACACAACGGCAGTGACTAGGATGGCGGAAGCGGGGATCGAACCTGCAACCCTCAAGTTGCTGGCACGGCCGCTCTACCAACCGAGCTATACCGCCCCATTAACTGTGATTACAATATTAAAACAATTGTGAATATTATTTTTGCCATAATCCTCCAGCAATAATATATATGCGTATATATATATATATATATATATATATATATATATATATATATATATACACACACACACATATATACACATATCATATACACATATATCATATACACGATATATATATATATATATATATATATATATATATATATATATATATATATATATACACATACACACACATATATACACATAATATACACTTATATCATATACACATATCATATACACGATATATATATATCTATATATATATGCATTATATATATATATATATATATATATATATATATATACATACATACATGCATTATATATATATATATATATATATATATATATATATATATATATATATATATATATTTACATACATGCATTATATATATATATCTATCTATATACATACATGCATTACATACATGCATTATATATATATATATATATATATATATATATATATATATACACATACATACACACACACGCATATATACTTATATATACACATATATATATATATACACACACACATGTGTATATATATATACATATATATATACATACATACATACACACACACACGCATATATATATATATATATATATATATATATATATATATATATATATATATATATATATATATATATATATATATATATATATATATATATATATATATTATCCGTTATACAGTGCTCAATACCGGGGGTAGAGCGGAATATACGTTAGGTCAGAAAAAACCCAGAGGCTATATCATCCCTACAAGCCTGTTTCGCAGGATTTTACATACATAACTGACAAGCAGGGAAACCTGCGAAACAGGCTTGTAGGGATGATAACGCCTCTGTGTTTTTTCTGACCTAACGTATATATGTATATATATATATATATATATATATATATATACTGTTACAAGCAACCTTCAATAGGAAGCCATGATTGTGATGTGGTCCTCAGTAAAAATTAGTTTGACACCCTTAAGTACAGTAAAGTACGTTTTTGATGTAATTTGTTAGTATAATAACTAGGGCTGCAACAACTAATCGATTATAAAAATAGTTGGCGATTAATTTAGTCATCGATTCGTTGGATCTATACTATGCGCATGCGCAGAGGCTACTTTTTTATTTTTAATAAACCTTTATTTATAAACTGCATCATGTACAAACAGCTGAGAAACAATAATCAAAATACGCATGGTGCCAGTATGCTGTTGTTTTCAATAAAATACTGGAAAGGATAGAAATGTAGTTTGTCTCTTTTATCCGATTATTAATCGAATAATCGAAGTATTAATCGACAGATTAATCGATTATTAAATGAGTTGTTAGTTGCAGCCCTAATAATAATAACATTGTGTTTAATGAACTAGGTAGAGCAACAACCCAATACAGTACGGCGAGGATGCCAACATGAATTGATATTTGTGTTCCAGTCCACTTGCTTTGGGGCCAGATCCTGCAGGGACTTAGTACACCCAGTCTTGCCTATGAGAGCAGTTGTCGTGACATGGCATTATCTTACTGACATTGTTGGGGGCTACCTGTGAAGGTGTACAAGTGGGAATGCTCAAGGTCCTTGGGAAGGACGACACGACCCATCAACACATCCCACCCGGGCCCCGTGCCGCAAATACCTTTTCTCGTGTAGGTGCATGCAGCGCACGGTTGAGGTATGCCCGTAGAGGGTGTGGATACATTCTCCTGTCTCTGCATTCCAGACCTTGAGTGTGCGGTCGGTGGAGCCGCTGATGATGATGCTGTCACGCATCTGGGACGACCACACGCCGCCCGTGTGGCCCACCAACGTACGCAGACACTGTGCAGAAGGAGAGGGGAGAGGTCAGCATGTCAAAAAAAAAGGGACATTTATGTGATCCATTAGGCTGTTCTAATTGCGTTCACTCATGTATTAGGAAAAAGCAGCATTGTGCTTGACAAGTGTCCAATAACGAGACGCCCTCATTCATCCTCATTAGTCATGCTAGATTAGCCATTGATTCATTATGGAAATCTTTCTGATCAATTGGATTTTCCGCAGTTTGTCTCAATTGTGCCGCCATTAAATGTATTCAATTAAAATGTGTGTGGGTTGAGGATGTGAGGAGCTCAGAGCGCAGGATTTAGTAGCAAGATGACAAGCGCAACCTGCGCCGAGTCCCTTTCTCCCGGGGAAGAACACTTGGACTTTCAAACTCGCAACACTGGAAGATTAGTTTCAGGGCAGCGTGGCCAAGAAACTTGGGGGTTAATGTTACAAAATCCAGCTGCAGCTAAATGATGCATACAAAAAGCCAATCACGAAAACACCCCGTCCAGCAAAAAGAAAGTAAAACACTGATATATATTAGTAGGGTTGGGTATCGGAGTTCGAACGATTCCAATTCCGATTCCGATTCCTGGCGATTCTCGATTCCGGTTCTTTTAGGAGGCAGGGTCAAAAAAAAGTTTAGGATATTTTAAATGAGCTAGCTAACCTACAGTCTTTCTGAATGAAATAGTCTGACATTCTCCATCAATTTTAATTCTATTAACTTTTTATGAACTTCACTATAAATTCCTCACAGGGCTGTTTTCAACTAGAATATAAATATCAAATCTATGAACTTGAATATAAATATTATAAATTATGAATACATTTTCCCAGGGGTACACTTTCTACATAAGTGCATGATGCTGCAGGAAACCTCATGAAAACACATTTACACATAAGTGTATGATGCTGCAGGAAACCTCATGAAAACACATTTACACACACAAGTGTATGATGCTGCAGGAAACCTCATGAAAACACATTTACACACACAAGTGTATGATGCTGCAGGAAACCTCATGAAAACATTTACACATAAGTGTATGATGCTGCAGGAAACCTCATGAAAACACATTTACACATAAGTGTATGATGCTGCAGGAAACCTCATGAAAACACATTTACACATAAGTGTATGATGCTGCAGGAAACCTCATGAAAACACCTTTACACATAAGTGTATGATGCTGCAGGAAACCTCAAGAAAACACATTTACACATAAGTGTATGATGCTGCAGGAAACCTCATGAAAACATATTTACACATAAGTGTATGATGCTGCAGGAAACCTCATGAAAACACCTTTACACATAAGTGTATGATGCTGCAGGAAACCTCATGAAAACACCTTTACACATAAGTGTATGATGCTGCAGGAAACCTCATGAAAACACCTTTACACATAAGTGTATGATGCTGCAGGAAACCTCATGAAAACACCTTTACACATAAGTGTATGATGCTGCAGGAAACCTCATGAAAACACATTTACACACAAGTGTATGATGCTGCAGGAAACCTCATGAAAACACATTTACACACAAGTGTATGATGCTGCAGGAAACCTCATGAAAACACATTTACACATAAGTGTATGATGCTGCAGGAAACCTCCTGAAAACACCTTTACACATAAGTGCATGATGCTGCAGGAAACCTCATGAACACATTTACACATAAATGTATGATGCTGCAGGAAAACTCATGAAAACACCTTCACACATAAGTGTATGATGCTGCAGGAAAACTCATGAAAACACATTTACACATAAGTGTATGATGCTGCAGGAAACCTCATGAAAACACCTTTACACATAAGTGTATGATGCTGCAGGAAACCTCATGAAAACACCTTTACACATAAGTGTATGATGCTGCAGGAAACCTCATGAAAACACATTTACACATAAGTGTATGATGCTGCAGGAAACCTCATGAAAACACCTTTACACATAAGTGTATGATGCGGCAGGAAACCTCATGAACACATTTACACATAAATGTATGATGCTGCAGGAAAACTCATGAAAACACCTTCACACATAAGTGTATGATGCTGCAGGAAAACTCATGGAAACACATTTACACATAAGTGTATGATGCTGCAGGAAACCTCATGAAAACACCTTTACACATAAGTGTATGATGCTGCAGGAAACCTCATGAAAACACATTTACACACAAGTGTATGATGCTGCAGGAAACCTCAAGAAAACACATTTACACATAAGTGTATGATGCTGCAGGAAACCTCATGAAAACACATTTACACATAAGTGTATGATGCTGCAGGAAACCTCATGAAAACACATTTACACATAAGTGTATGATGCTGCAGGAAACCTCATGAAAACACCTTTACACATAAGTGTATGATGCTGCAGGAAACCTCATGAAAACACATTTACACACAAGTGTATGATGCCGCAGGAAACCTCATGAAAACACATTTACACATAAGTGTATGATGCTGCAGGAAACCTCATGAAAACACCTTTACACATAAGTGTATGATGCGGCAGGAAACCTCATGAAAACACATTTACACATAAGTGTATGATGCTGCAGGAAACCTCATGAAAACACATTTACACATAAGTGTATGATGCTGAGAATCGGAAAGTTAGTCCCGGTTCCAATCGATACTCGACACCCAACCCTATATATTAGTGTATAATATCTTTAAAATGAGAGCACACTTACAGAATCCAGGAAACATTAGACATGTTTTTGTTAACGGGCTGTAAATGTCTTACGGCCAATCAGAAGCAGGCTTTGAGTGACACATGATAGTGCATCTCTACCGGGTTGCAACAAGTCACTAATTAAACCTCTTCTGTTGTCTTCAATGAAAGACTAAGGGTCATATTATCATCAATGTCTTCCTTCCTGTCTGCACCTCGTGTGCATTACTTCTTATAATCACAATCGATTTGTGCTGAGACATTAGCCACGCTCTGAAAAAAAAAAAGCTAATGGTAAAGACGCCATAGATGCGACTGATGGTCGACTATGGGCAAAATCTAAGGAATGACATTTGAGTATGGCAGCGTTTTTCAACCTTTTTTGAGCCAAGGCACATTTTTTTGCGTTGAAAAAATGCGGAGGCACACCACCAGCAGAAATCATTAAAAATCGAAACTCAGTTGACAGTAAAAAGTTGTTGGATATGACTTTAAAGCATAACCAAGCATGCATCACTATAGCTCTTGTCTCAAAGTAGGTGTACTGTCACCACCTGTCATATCACGCCGTGACTTATTTGGACTTTTTTGCCGTTTTCCTGTGTGTAGTGTTTTAGTTCTAGTCTTGCGCTCCTATTTTGGTGGCTTTTCCTGTTTTCTTGGTATTTTCCTGCAGCAGTTTCATGTCTTCCTTTGAGCGATATTCCCCGCATCTACTTTGTAAAGAGCAAACAAAGATATTTCAGTTGTTTTTATCCTTCTTTGTGGGGACATTGTTGATTGTCATGTCATGTTCGGATGTACTTTGTGGACGCCGTCTTTTCTCCGCAGTAAGTCTTTGCTGTCGTCCAGCATTCTGATTTTGTTTACTTTGTAGCCAGTTCAGTTTTAGTTTCATTCTGCATAGCCTTCCCTAAACTTCAATGCCTTTTCTTAGGGGCACTCACCTTTTGTTAATTTTTGGCTTAACCATTAGACACCTTTTTACCTGCACGCTGCCTCCTGCTGTTTCCGACATCTACAAAGCAATTAGCTACCGGCTGCCACCTACTGATATGGAAGAGTATTACACGGTTACTCTGCCGAGCTCCAGACAGCACCGACACTCAACAACAACACATCATTTGCAGACTATAATTGCTGGTTTGCAAAAAATATTTTTAACCCAAATAGGTGAAATTAGATCATTTCCCACGGCACACCAGACTGTGTGCCGCGGCACAGTGGTTGAAAAACACTGGAGTATGTAAGTCAGACCTCACATTTATGCAGTGGGCTGACCTACACTGCAAAAAGTGAAATCTAAGTAAGATGAAATATGTCAAATAAGGGTGATATTTGCTTATTTTCTGTCTGATAAGATCATTCTTCTCACTAAGCAGATTTGATGTTAGAGTGTTTTACTTGTTTTAAGGGTTTTGCTCCTAAATGATCTTACCTTGTTGCTGAGATTTGATGAGCTATATTGAGTAAAACATGCTTGAAACTAGAATATCAACTGTTGCAAAGCTGTGTCATCAACACTCACAATTATAAAACTACTTTTTTAAAGTCATCACTTCTTATTTCAAGCAAGAAAAAAAAAATCATGCTTTGCTGTTTTATTTCCAATGAAACAATAGAAAATAGGTACTCATATAGTAGTACAGTTGGCACAGTACAGTAAACTGACAGTTAATATTTAAACATTTAACATTTCAAACAATTTTGAACAGAAATAGTTCATGCACATTCAGATAAATTCTTCCAAATTACGATTAAAAACATTTTGGCCAGGGGCCGGGCTGTATATATGCGCACTAATTGACTGAAAGAGCACGCACTTGGCGCGATGATGTCATGTTATCCATGGAAAAATGCATTTTCAGACAATATGATTTGCCTGAGCGGCTAGGAGACCCCGAGAGTAACAAGCGCTTGCCTTGTTGCCTTTCCATTAAGAACAATAAACTACTTTTTAGTATAAGTTTGCTGGTTTCAAGAAATGTAATGCCGAGCGCATATCATTATGTCAAGATAATGGCACTAGCATTTACTTCATTTAAGAATATTTTTCAACATATTGAGAAAAAAGGTCTCTTTTTTTTTTCTACCAAGAAAAGTGTACTTGTTATTAGTGAGAATATACTTATTTTAAGCTATTTTTGGGTTCATTGAGGTTAGCTAATTTGACTTGTTTTGGAAAGTCTTGACAAGCCAAATGTTCTTGTTCTATTGGCAGATAATTTTGCTTAGTTCAAATTAGGGCTGCAACAACTAATTGATTAAAATCGATTATGAAAATAGTTGGCGATTAATTTAGTCATCGATTCGTTGGAACTATGCTATGCGCGGAGGCTTTTTTATTTTGATTTTTTATAAACCTTTATTTATAAACTGCAACATTTACAAACAGCTGAGAAACAATAATCAAAATAAGTACAAAACAGCGCCAGGGCGGCGCTGAGGCTACGTCTCATGAGGTGGCAGTAAGCTAGCCAATGATGTGTCATGTGCAGCTCGCGTGACGACGCCGTCTCGTTTGCCTAAACATTCGAAAAATGGCGCAGGAAAACACTACCGATAGTTCAGCGGAGAAACATCTTGAGGTTATTGCTTCAATGGAGAAAAGTGTACGACCTAAGTCGTCAAAAGTGTGGGAACACTTCACTTGAAAGACTTCAAAGAAGAGCGTTTCCTGCAAAATGGCACGGAAGTACAACATTGCTAAGGAAACATGTTGGAGCCATGGATGAAGGGAGGAACTCACAGTACGTAACTTTTTAAGTCCATAGTGGCAACAAGCATTCATGAGTTCCGCTTTTTTGTGAGTGACGTTAACGTTATGCCTTTGTTGCAACGCGGGGCTGATAATGTGTCTCCGGCACATTTGACTCCGTGTTGAGAGAGAAAACGCACGGTTACCAATTTGGAAATAAACGTAACGGACAGAAATATCTCAGGTTGGTTTCATAATGGATCAATGTATTCGGGCCCGATAAAGCTATATAAATATATTTAGATTTGAGTGACGCTTTAGTACAGGGGTCACCAACGCGGTGCCCGCGGGCACCAGGTAGCCCGTAAGGACCAGATGAGTAGCCCGCTGGCCTGTTCTAAAAATAGCTCAAATAGCAGCACTTACCAGTGAGCTTCCTCTATTTTTTAAATTGTATTTATTTACTAGCAAGCTGGTCTCACTTTGCTCGACATTTTTAATTCTAAGAGAGACAAAACTCAAATAGAATTTGAAAATCCAAAAAAATATTTTAAAGACTTGGTCTTCCCTTGTTTAAATAAATTCATTATTTTTTTTTTACTTTGCTTCTTATAACTTTCAGAAAGACAATTTTAGAGAAAAAATACAACCTTAAAAATGATTTTAGGATTTTTAAACACATATACCTTTTTACCTTTTAAATTCCTTCCTCTTCTTTCCTGACAATTTTGACAATGTTCAAGTAATTTATTTTTTTTTATTGTAAAGAATAATAAATACATTTTAATTTAATTCTTCATTTTAGCTTCTGTTTTTTCGACAAAGAATATTTGTGAAATATTTCTTCAAACTTGTTTTGATTCAAATTTTAAAAAATTATTCTGGCAAATCTAGAAAATCTGTAGAATCAAATTGTAATTGTATTTCAAATTCTTTTGAATTTCTTTTAAAATATTTGTTCTGGAAAATCTAGAAGAAATAATGATTTGTCTTTGTTAGAAATATAGCTTGGTCCAATTTGTTATATATTCTAACAAAGTGCAGATTGGATTTTAACCTATTTAAAACATGTCATCAAAATTCTAAAATTAATCTTAATCAGGAAAAAATTACTAATGATGTTCCATAAATTCTTTTTTTAATTTAAAAAAAAAAAGATTCGAATTAGCTAGTTTTTCTCTTCTTTTTTTCGGTTGAATTTTGAATTTTAAAGAGTCAAAATTGAAGATAAACTTTGTTTGAAATTTTTTTTTTCGTGTTTTCTCCTCTTTTAAACCGTTCAATTAATTGTAAATATCATTAATTATTAATAATAACATAGAGTTAAAGGTAAATTGAGCAAATTGGCTATTTCTGGCAATTTATTTAAGTGTGTATCAAACTGGTAGCCCTTCGCATTAATCACTACCCAAGAAGTAGCTCTTGCTTTCAAAAAGGTTGCTGACCCCTGCTTTAGTATAACTAAACGTTACGAAGGTGCTGGAATATTCCATGCTATTATTCAGAGGCAGCCTAAAATTGATCCTTTATTATTCACAACAGAAACGTGTACAATATCTGATTCAGTTCTGATCTGACGAGTTACATTTCTGTGTTGTTATTGGTGTATGCTGCACCCCCAATGTCCACAACATGGTGCCAGTATGCTGGGTTTTTTCAATTTATCCGATTATTAATCGAAGTAATAATCAACAGATTAGTCGATTATCAAATTTATCGTTAGTTGCAGCCCAAGTTCAAATAAAATACCCCTCATTTTTGTATTTTTTTTCTTTCTCGTTTTCGAACGCAGACTTTTTGCCGTGCGTCGGAGCAGTTGACCTGCCGTGACAGTCACTGGCCGCACGTGGCGCTGAGATGAAAGAGGAAGAAACGCGGCGCGATTAGCGCGTGGGAAGAGAGAATGTGAAATAAAGAGCTTAGGTGTCTTCATGCGGCAACATTCAATAAAATAAGACGGCCCCGGAGAGTGCGGGGGTGGGGGCCCATCAGCAATCTTTAAATGAATGCAGGCAGGCCTTTTTTTTTTTTTTTTTTTTTTTTTTTTTGGAATAAAAAGCTTGTAATTTGCAGGCGGTTTTTCAGCCACAAGACTTGTCATGCACTCATGCGCTACGGCATGTTAATGAAATAATAAATGACAATGGAACACAGAGACGTGCTATGATGACATTAGTGGGAATTAAGATGGCATCCAGGTCTGATGTGGATCCAGCATCCTGCCTAACATCCCTGCTTTCATCTTGGATGCAGCCAACATTTTCATCTTTCACATTCTCTGGTCAGTGTCCAGCTCCTCAAATAAAACAGTAAGAATGCACCCCCGCCCCCACCTTCCTTCTTTTTTTGGGTGGACATTTCAGGCAGGCATTCAGGCACCACAAAATAGAAATGAAAGCGCCTCTTCTTGGCGTGATGCACGCTCGCATCCATATCCGTGTTGGAATGACGGGAGAAGCCACTTTGTGGCACCGCAAAGAACTGAAGAGTGAGACGTGGAAATCACATTTCTATTGCGGCATGTCTGGAAAAAAGGTAGACTTTGATACACTTTAGGGTAGAGATGGATCATTTTGTCTTGTCGACAGACAAGTGCGGAGGCGGTAGCGTGACGATCTGCGGATGCACGAGTGCTAGCGGCACCAGCGAGCCACGGTTCTTTACAAGCAAACAAAAATTCCAATATTTACTGTGACATTATAAAGTAGGGCTGGGCGATACGGCCTTTTATTAATATGTGGATATGTTTAGTCCATGTCACGATACACCATATATATGTGGATATGTTTAGTCCATGTCACGATACACCATATATATGTGGATATGTTTAGTCCATGTCACGATACACCATATATATGTGGATATGTTTAGTCCATGTCACGATACACCATATATATGTGGATATGTTTAGTCCATGTCACGATACACCATATATATGTGGATATGTTTAGGCCATGTCACGATACACCATATATATGTGGATATGTTTAGTCCATGTCACGATACACCATATATATGTGGATATGTTTAGTCCATGTCACGATACACCATATATATGTGGATATGTTTAGTCCATGTCACGATACACCATATATATGTGGATATGTTTAGTCCATGTCACGATACACCATATATATGTGGATATGTTTAGTCCATGTCACGATACAACATATATATGTGGATATGTTTAGTCCATGTCATGATACACCATATATATGTGGATATGTTTAGTCCATGTCACGATACACCATATATATGTGGATATGTTTAGTCCATGTCACGATACAACATATATATGTGGATATGTTTAGTCCATGTCACGATACACCATATATATGTGGATATGTTTAGGCCATGTCACGATACACCATATATATGTGGATATGTTTACTCCATGTCACAATACACCATATATATGTGGATATGTTTAGTCCATGTCACGATACACCATATATATGTGGATATGTTTAGTCCATGTCACGATACACCATATATATGTGGATATGTTTAGTCCATGTCACGATACACCATATATATGTGGATATGTTTAGTCCATGTCACGATACAACATATATATGTGGATATGTTTAGTCCATGTCACGATACACCATATATATGTGGATATGTTTAGTCCATGTCACGATACACCATATATATGTGGATATGTTTAGTCCATGTCACGATACACCATATATATGTGGATATGTTTAGTCTATGTCACGATACACCATATATATGTGGATATGTTTAGTCCATGTCACGATACACCATATATATGTGGATATGTTTAGTCCATGTCACGATACACCATATATATGTGGATATGTTTAGGCCATGTCACGATACACCATATATATGTGGATATGTTTAGTCCATGTCACGATACACCATATATATGTGGATATGTTTACTCCATGTCACAATACACCATATATATGTGGATATGTTTAGTCCATGTCACGATACACCATATATATGTGGATATGTTTAGTCCATGTCACGATACACCATATATATGTGGATATGTTTAGTCCATGTCACGATACACCATATATATGTGGATATGTTTAGTCCATGTCACGATACACCATATATATGTGGATATGTTTAGTCCATGTCACGATACACCATATATATGTGGATATGTTTAGTCCATGTCACGATACACCATATATATGTGGATATGTTTAGTCCATGTCACGATACAACATATATATGTGGATATGTTTAGTCCATGTCACGATACACCATATATATGTGGATATGTTTAGTCCATGTCACGATACACCATATATATGTGGATATGTTTAGTCCATGTCACGATACACCATATATATGTGGATATGTTTACTCCATGTCACAATACACCATATATATGTGGATATGTTTAGTCCATGTCACGATACACCATATATATGTGGATATGTTTAGTCCATGTCACGATACACCATATATATGTGGATATGTTTAGTCCATGTCACGATACAACATATATATGTGGATATGTTTAGTCCATGTCACGATACACCATATATATGTGGATATGTTTAGTCCATGTCACGATACACCATATATATGTGGATATGTTTAGGCCATGTCACGATACACCATATATATGTGGATATGTTTAGTCCATGTCACGATACACCATATATATGTGGATATGTTTAGTCCATGTCACGATACACCATATATATGTGGATATGTTTAGGCCATGTCACGATACACCATATATATGTGGATATGTTTAGTCCATGTCACGATACACCATATATATGTGGATATGTTTACTCCATGTCACAATACACCATATATATGTGGATATGTTTAGTCCATGTCACGATACACCATATATATGTGGATATGTTTAGTCCATGTCACGATACACCATATATATGTGGATATGTTTAGTCCATGTCACGATACAACATATATATGTGGATATGTTTAGTCCATGTCACGATACACCATATATATGTGGATATGTTTAGTCCATGTCACGATACACCATATATATGTGGATATGTTTAGTCCATGTCACGATACACCATATATATGTGGATATGTTTAGTCCATGTCACGATACACCATATATATGTGGATATGTTTAGTCCATGTCACGATACACCATATATATGTGGATATGTTTAGTCCATGTCACGATACACCATATATATGTGGATATGTTTAGTCCATGTCACGATACACCATATATATGTGGATATGTTTACTCCATGTCACAATACACCATATATATGTGGATATGTTTAGTCCATGTCACGATACACCATATATATGTGGATATGTTTAGTCCATGTCACGATACACCATATATATGTGGATATGTTTAGTCCATGTCACGATACAACATATATATGTGGATATGTTTAGTCCATGTCACGATACACCATATATATGTGGATATGTTTAGTCCATGTCACGATACACCATATATATGTGGATATGTTTAGTCCATGTCACGATACACCATATATATGTGGATATGTTTAGTCCATGTCACGATACACCATATATATGTGGATATGTTTAGTCCATGTCACGATACACCATATATATGTGGATATGTTTAGTCCATGTCACGATACACCATATATATGTGGATATGTTTAGTCCATGTCACGATACAACATATATATGTGGATATGTTTAGTCCATGTCACGATACACCATATATATGTGGATATGTTTAGTCCATGTCACGATACACCATATATATGTGGATATGTTTAGTCCATGTCACGATACACCATATATATGTGGATATGTTTAGGCCATGTCACGATACACCATATATATGTGGATATGTTTAGTCCATGTCACGATACACCATATATATGTGGATATGTTTACTCCATGTCACAATACACCATATATATGTGGATATGTTTAGTCCATGTCACGATACACCATATATATGTGGATATGTTTAGTCCATGTCACGATACACCATATATATGTGGATATGTTTAGTCCATGTCACGATACACCATATATATGTGGATATGTTTAGTCCATGTCACGATACACCATATATATGTGGATATTTTTTATTGCAACATTTAAAAATAAGTTGGTTATGACAACAGCTGTGGACATGCAATTGCAAGTCCAAGATACATGTACAGTTTATGTGTTGGTCAGGTCAGTCTTTGCTGTCTGTTGTGCCCTACAAAGTCTGAATACTGTAAGTATTGTACTTGTAACGCACCAGCTGTTTGATTGTAACGTGCATCTTAGTACTAGTTTTCATGAACAAGGTGTTGAAATTGCTCTGTAAAATCGCTGATGCTAGTCAGTAGCAATGCCAATGTATATTAGCATCAAGCTAGCGCATTTTTTTGAACAAGTGGAGCCTTACTTTACTTACGTTGGAGCACTTTTTGAGTCGAATGCTTTATTTGGCATCGAAAATTGCAACATTACCAGGAGGCCCGAGTCTGAGGTCCCCGAGACTGCTCTCAGTGCCGCTGGAGGGATCGCCAAGTGGCGAAATGCAGGTGGACAACTAGGCGTGACGTCATGCGTGACCCAAGTACCGAAACATGCACTGTTGGACTCTTTATGAATCGGTGACCGGGAGGACCGGCGGAATTCAGTCGGTGCAAAAAAAAAAAAAGTAGCGGATTTGGTATCCACCCCTACCAATAACCAATCCATCATTTATTTATTTACTGTATTTTGTGCACAATGGTAAGAAGATGGTCGTCTAGTGCCATCATTTCCATGACATCAGAGATTGCTTTAGCCCTCCAGGTCGTCTGGTTTTGTGATGATGCTTAATCAGTACCATGCAGTACCTCTAGGGGTGTAACGGTACGTGTATTTGTATTGAACCGTTTCGGTACGGGGGTTTCGGTTCGGTTCGGTTCGGAGGTGTACCGAACGAGTTTCCACACGGACATACTAAGTAGCGTAACGCACGTTGTGTAAACAATGCACACCGAGGCACAACACACGGCATGCTAGCAGCTAACGGGCTAGGATAGACTGACCATACGTCCTCTTTTCACCGGACATGTCCTCTTTTGCGGAGCTGTCAGGGCGGAGTTTCTTAAATGCCTCAAATGTCCGGCATTTTGAGTTAGGGTTGCGTGTATTTTCAATGTACGTTCAGGGTTAAGAAGGGGTTGAAAACAAAACAAACAGCAGCATTGGTGAGGGAGGGGCAGAGACAGAGAGAGAGAGAGTTATGATAAACGCGCATGCGTCGCCAGGCTCTGCTTTTTATCCATAGATTTATCACATTTAATGTTTTATTATCTATAGCAGGGGTGTCAAAAGTGTGCCCCGGAGGCCATTTGTGGCCCACAGCTAATGTTTTAAAGGCCCACGGCACATTCTAAAAATACTATTCAAATAAACAAAAACATAACAAAAGTGAAATTAAAAAGGTTAAATGTCATTTAGAAAAAGTTGCAATGTTGACTAATAAAACAAAGCTGTTTTTTTTCCCTTTCAAACTGTCATTGCTCAAAACATAATATTGAATCAAAATCAATGTTATTATGAATTATTGACCTATCCAAGGTTCCCATTACTTCACATCAAATATTCCACTAAGAAAAATATTTTTGGTGGAAGATTTTGCAAATTTGTTAAATAAATAACCCCAAAATGTATATTTTGTTGTTTTCTTACTGTGCCGAAAATGAACCGAACTGTGACCTCTAAACCGAAGTACGTACCGAACCCAAATGTTTGTGTACCGTTACACCCCTAAGTACCTCACTTCCTCATTTTACTAAAAAAAAAATAAACAGTAGTTTTTTTCATTTTTGTTTTGCAGGTTAAAGTGTTTTGTAAATGGTTCTCCTGAGGTCATGTTCCTGATCAATTGAAATTCATGATCATTCATTGACTTATAAAGTGGTTATTTTTTGTAAGTTTGCCTTTAAAGGCCTACTGAAATGAATATTTTTTTATTTAAACGGGAATAGCAGATCCATTCTATGTGTCATACTTGATCATTTCGTGATATTGCCATATTTTTGCTGAAAGGATTTAGTAGAGAAAATCGACGATAAAGTTCGCAACTTTTGCTCGCTGATAAAAAAAAGCCTTTGCCTGTACCGGAAGTAGCGTGACGTCACAGGAGCTAGTATTCCTCACAATTCCCCGTTGTTTACAATGGAGCGAGAGAGATTCCGACCGAGAAAGTGACGATTACCCCATTAATTTGAGCGAGGATGAAAGATTCGTAGATGAGGAACGTGAGAGTGAAGGACTTGAGAGGCAGTGATGGACGTATCTTTTTTCGCTCTGAGCGTAACTTAGGTACAAGCTGGCTCATTGGATTCCACACACTCTCCTTTTTCTATTGTGGATCACGGAGTTGTATTTTAAACCATTTTAGATACTATATCCTCTTGAAAATGAGAGTCGAGAACGCGAAATGGACATTCACAGTGACTGAACATGTAAATACACGATTAATAATTCAGCTTTGCGAAGCTAAAAAAAATAGAAGCTAACCTAGCTACGTAGCCAACTTGATAGCATAGCAGTCTCAAATGCAGATAGAAACTAAATTAAAAAAAAACCTGACTGGATGGATAGACAGAAGATCAATAATACTATTAAACCATGAACATGTAAATACACGATTAATAATATTCCGCTTGGCGAAGCTAAAAAATACAGAAGCTAACCTAGCTGCGTAGCCAACGTGATAGCATAGCAGTCTCAAATGCAGATAGAAACTAAATAAATAAAAACCCTGACTGGATGGATAGACAGAAGATCAATAATACTATTAAACCATGAACATGTAAATACACGATTAATAATATTCCGCTTGGCGAAGCTAAAAAAACAGAAGCTAACCTAGCTACGTAGCCAACGCGATAGCATAGCAGTCTCAAATGCAGATAGAAACTAAATAAATAAAAACCCTGACTGGATGGATAGACAGAAGATCAATAATACTATTAAACCATGAACATGTAAATACACGATTAATAATATTCCGCTTGGCGAAGCTAAAAAAACAGAAGCTAACCTAGCTACATAGCCAACGCGATAGCATAGCAGTCTCAAATGCAGATAGAAACTAAATAAAAAAAAACCCTGACTGGATGGATAGACGGAAGATCAATAATACTATTAAACCATGAACATGTAAATACACGATTAATAATATTCCGCTTGGCGAAGCTAAAAAAACAGAAGCTAACCTAGCTGCGTAGCTAACTTAGTCGCGATGGAGAGTAGGGAGGCACAAAATGTTTGCTTCTTCCGAGTGGGGGGTAACAAAAACTAATTAGGAAGCAGAGTTCACAATGAGCTCAGGGATGCAAGAAAGAAGGAGCGCTTGATTTGCTCACCCTAATATCTACCAACAGTAATCTCGCCTCATTAGTTATCCATGCCATTTTGAAATATTGGATTCATAGAGGCTATAATTCCTCCCCGAGTTACAACTACGTCCTCCATTGCCAGCGCTGCACTTGCAACTAAATACAAACACTTCTTCTCAAGACCGGGAGCACAGAAGATGGACAACATGAGGCAATCTCCACTCATTGATTAGTTGTGTGGCAGCCTTCAGCAATCCGGGGTTATCCGCACGGACAAACGTGTCATGGAAACAAAGAAAGAGGAGGGAAAAAGCAAGAGTTCTTCATTTGTTAATTATAGCGCTGAAAGGGTTTATTGATCCGATTCCAGACGTTAAGATGCGGCGTTACAACTAAACACCTCGCCCTTCAACATTAGTCCTATTCTGTAAATAGTTTCAACACAAGTCTACGCCGTTTGGCGAGTAACAAAATGTGAATGGACCACAATGGAAACAAGCCTTTTGGCTTTTTGTGCCATCCATTTGCCTTTTTAAAGCATTACATCAGGGGTCAGCAACCTTTTTGAAAGCAAGAGCTACTTCTTGGGTAGTGATTAATGCGAAGGGCTACCAGTTTGATACACACTTCAATAAATTGCCAGAAATAGCCAATTTGCTCAATTTACCTTTAACTCTATGTTATTATTAATAATTAATGATATTTACACTTAATTGAACGGTTTAAAAGAGGAGAAAACACGAAAAAAAATGACAATTAAATTTTGAAACATAGTTTATCTTCAATTTCGACTCTTTAAAATGCAAAATTCAACCGAAATAAGAAGAGAAAAACTAGCTAATTCGAATCTTTTTGAAAAAATTAAAAAAATAATTTATGGAACATCATTGGTAATTTTTCCTGATTAAGATTAATTTTAGATTTTTGATGACATGTTTTAAATAGGTTAAAATCCAATCTGCACTTTGTTAAATAAATAAATAAATAATAACTGTTAGAATATATAACAAATTGGACCAAGCTATATTTCTAACAAAGACAAATCATTATTTCTTTTAGATTTTCCTGAACAAAAATTTTAAAAGAAATTTAAAAGACTTTGATATAAGATTTAAATTTGATTCTACAGATTTTCTGGCTTCGCCAGAAGAATTTTTTTGAATTTTAATCATAATAAGTTTCAAGAAATATTTCACAAATATTCTTCGTTAAAAAAAAACAGAAGCTAAAATGAAAAATTAAATTCAAATGTATTTATTATTCTTTACAATAAAAAAAAAAAATGTACTTGAACATTGTCAGAATTGTCAGGAAAGAAGAGGAAGGAATTTAAAAGGTAAAAAGGTATATGTGTTTAAAAATCCTAAAATCATTTTTAAGGTTGTATTTTTTCTCTAAAATTGTCTTTTTGAAAGTTATAAGAAGCAAAGTAAAAAAAAAAAAAAGAATTTATTTAAACAAGTGAAGACCAAGTCTTTAAAATATTTTCTTGGATTTTCAAATTCTATTTGAGTTTTGTCTCTCTTAGAATTAAAAATGTCGGGCAAAGCGAGACCAGCTTGCTAGTAAATAAATAACATTTAAAAATAGAGGCAGCTCACTGGTAAGTGCTGCTATTTGAGCTATTTTTTAGAACAGGCCAGCGGGCTACTCATCTGGTCCTTACGGGCTACCTGGTGCCCGCGGGCACCGCCTTGGTGACCCCTGCATTACATAGTTTCAATTCTTTAAGATGTCAATAAACTTCTCAAGCAGTCAAAAAATGTGTGTAAAAAACCGCCACGGACAATATTAAAACAGGTTTACAATAGCCAAATATTCCCAATACAACAATAGTGAATTTGCAAACAGCTAAAATTATACACAAAGCAAACTATAACCTGCTAACCAAGAATATACAACAATTCTTCTCAACAAAAGAGGAAAAATATAATCTTAGAGAAAAATGTAATTTAAAACATTATAATCAATCTAGCGTCGTTGGTATTAGCTAATAAGCTAACACGTTTACAAGTGTTTTTGATCGTATTAACTTACAGTGGCATTCTTTTTGTATTGTTTCAGTTTCGTAGTTTTACCGTGGAGTTATTGAGTCTGTTTAGCTGGTTGGAGTGCTAGCTTCCGCAGCTAGTGGGTCCATGACTTGTGTTTTGTTTGATCAGCCGTTTTACTGCCGTGTTGCAGACACCGTTTAGAAAAAATTAAGGTATGTAAATACACATTTATAAAATCTTTGTGTAAATAACTTACTTACTAAACCATCCCATCTCATGCATATTTGTACGTGCTATCGTAATGTAAACAAGCCAGCGTCGTTGGTATTAGCTAATAAGCTAACACGTTTACGGGTGTTTTTGATCGTATTAACTTACAATGGCATTCTTTTTGTATCGTTTTAGTTTCGTAATTTTACCAAGACGTCACCGTGGAGTTATTGAGTCTGTTTAGCTGATTGGAGTGCTAGCTTCCGCAGCTAGTGGGTCCATGACTTGTGTTTTGTTTGATCAGCCGTTTTACTGCCGTGTTGCAGACACCGTTTAGAAACAATTAAGGTATGTAAATACACATTTATAAAACCTTTGTGTAAATAACTTACTTTTACTAAACCATCCCATCTCATGCATATTTGTACGTGCTATCGTAATGTAAACAAGCCAGCGTCGTTGGTATTAGCTAATAAGCTAACACGTTTACGGGTGTTTTTGATCGTATTAACTTACAATGGCATTCTTTTTGTATCGTTTCAGTTTCGTAATTTTACCAAGACTACACCGTGGAGTTATTGAGTCTGTTTAGCTGATTGGAGTGCTAGCTTCCGCGGCTAGTGGGTCCTTGACTTGTGTTTTGTTTGATCAGCCGTTTTACTGCCGTCTTACAGACATCGTTTAGAAACAATTAAGGTATGTAAATACACATTTATTAGGGGTGTAACGGTACGTGTATTTGTATTGAACCGTTTCGGTACGGGGGTTCCGGTTCGGTTCGGAGGTGTACCGAACGAGTTTCCACCCAGACATATTAAGTAGCGTAACGCAGGTTGTGTAAACAATGCACACCGAGGCACAACACACGGCATGCTAGCAGCTAACGGGCTAGGATAGACTGACCATACGTCCTCTTTTCACCGGACATGTCCTCTTTTGCGGTGTTTCTTAAATGCCTCAAATGTCCGGCATTTTGAGTTAGGGTTGCGTGTATTTTCAATGTACGTTCAGGGTTAAGAAGGGGTTAAAAACAAAACAAACAGCAGCATTGGTGAGGGAGGGGCAGAGACAGAGAGAGAGAGAGAGTTATGATAAACGCGCATGCGTCGCCAGGCTCTGCTTTTTATCCATAGATTTATCACATTTAATGTTTTATTATCTATAGCAGGGGTGTCAAAAGTGTGCCCCGGAGGCCATTTGCGGCCCACAGCTAATGTTTTAAAGGCCCACGGCACATTCTAAAAATACTATTCAAATAAACAAAAACATAACAAAAGTGAAATAAAAAAGCTTAAAGGTTAAATGTCATTTAGAAAAAGTTGCAATGTTGACTAATAAAACAAAGCTGTTTTTTTTTCTTTGAAACTGTCATTGCTCAAAACATAATATTGAATCAAAATCAATGTTGTTATGAATTATTGACCTATCCAAGGTTCCCATTACTTCACATCAAATATTACACTAAGAAAAATATTTTCGGTGGAAGATTTTGCAAATTTGGTAAATAAATAACCCAAAAATGTATATTTTGTTGTTTTCTTACTGTACCGGAAATGAGCCGAACCGTGACCTCTAACCCGAGGTACACTACCGTTCAAAAGTTTGGGGTCACCCAAACAATTTTGTGGAATAGCCTTCATTTCTAAGAACACGAATAGACTGTCGAGTTTCAGATGAAAGTTCTCTTTTTCTGGCCATTTTGAGCGTTTAATTGACCCCACAAATGTGATGCTCCAGAAACTCAATCTGCTCAAAGGAAGGTCAGTTTTGTAGCTTCTGTAACGAGCTAAACTGTTTTCAGATGTGTGAACATGATTGGGGTTTTCTAATCATCAATTAGCCTTCTGAGCCAATGAGCAAACACATTGTACCATTAGAACACTGGAGTGATAGTTGCTGGAAATGGGCCTCTATACACCTATGTAGATATTGCACCAAAAAGCAGACATTTGCAGCTAGAATAGTCATTTAGCACATTAGCAATGTATAGAGTGTATTTCTTTCAAGTTAAGACAAGTTTAAAGTTATCTTCATTGAAAAGTACACTGCTTTTCCTTCAAAAATAAGGACATTTCAATGTGACCCCAAATTTTTCAACGGTAGTGTACGTACCGAACCCAAATTTTTGTTTACCGTTACACCCCTAGCATTTATAAAGCCTTTATGTGTAAATAACTCATTTCACAACATGTACATGTGCGGTTTATATTCTGGTGCAGCTAATATACGGGGGAAACAAATGTATCTTCTAAAATTGAGTAGATGCGGCTTACAAACCAGTAGGGATGATACTCGAAACCGGTTTTCCCGGTTGTTTGATAAGAAAAGAACCGAGTCCTCGGACTCGAATCCCTTTTTGAGAACCGGTACCCGTTATCGAGACCACTATAGTAAAGGAAAAGAGTTGATTCTTTATTCGAATCCCGTCCCGACCAGAAATGCTCCGTGGGACATCACAATAAATGACGTCACGTAGCTCAGTCATTAGGCGCAGATAGCGAAAGCAGGAAAACAATGGACGGGAAAAAGCGCTCCAAGGTGTAATAAAGTTCAAAACAAAAGCTATAATCCATCGAATAACTTTACTGAGAGATTTTAGCAGGGTACAAACTCATGAAGAACACTTTTACGACCAACCGGAAACATAGCAACCAGGCTAGCAACGCACCTCCTTTACGGCAGCTGTCGCAACGTTCTTAAAACAACCGCAGCACATACATATATATATACAACATATCTCCCTTTTTTAACTCTTGTTTTTCTTTTCTTGTAAACAAAACAAAATCACACTGTAGATGTGTTGTCTGTCTAATTATAAATAATGCAGACGAGGCGTGTTGGCTGACTTCTTGATGTTTACTTTCACAGCGTGGCAACATGCAACACTTTTCGGGGCTACCGCGCATGCTCGTAACTCCCGTTGCATGTTGGGTAGTGTAGTTGTTATATTCTCTAGCTCATAACATTTTTCCCCCATAAAGAAATAATGTTAACTCAATAAAGTGTATTTCTTTTTTTAGCTTTAACTTTTCATTTATTAGCATTGTAACCACATTTGCAAAGAACCTTTCTATTCATAGAATTTTCTTTCAATAAAGAAATAAAGTGCAAAAATGTCAAAGCATCATAACAAACAGTTATGTTCCAATAGCAGCAGAAGTGCACTTTTTGGAGAGCTGTATTATTTCCAGTTTTGTGCCCAAGGGACTGATTTTATTTAACACTATATTATTATTTATACACCTATAGTGATCACA
Organism: Entelurus aequoreus; assembly: GCF_033978785.1. Lineage (NCBI taxonomy): Eukaryota > Metazoa > Chordata > Actinopteri > Syngnathiformes > Syngnathidae > Entelurus > Entelurus aequoreus. Next base: position 44,710,287 of record NC_084752.1, on the reverse strand, counting down.
GAGACAGCTTGTTTTTGTGTTACTGTATATATTTGTTTTTCTGAAAAATCCCACTTAATATACTTTGGGTAACAACAGTCAATATTTATTTATTTTATTTTATTTTTTTAGGTGGGTAACAGTCAATATTTATTTATTTATTAGATTTTGTTTTTTTATTATATAATAAAAGTGAGCTTTTGTTAAACCAAATATTGTGTGTTTTTTTCCATATACAACAACCTATCTGGACTCCATAAGAGAATCGATAAGGAATCGGTTCGATAAGAGGATTCGATAATAGGCTCGAACTCGATAATTCCTTATCAAACATCATCCCTACAAACCAGTGCGCTCAATATGGTACTTGTCCAAAAAAAAAACTCGCACCTGCTTACAATTTCCTTTCATTTTCAGCTCATGTATTCGTCATGGCCAAGTGTCCAAACACATTTGATCCTCTGACAAGCACTTTGAGGCGGAGAAGTGTGGCAAATTGTGCAGGCGAGTGTTTAAGTATGCTGTGAAGGGCTGGAAGGAACGCTGACTCTGGAAAAGGCAGGGGAAAAAAAGCGCCAACACACGCAGATGCTAGTAATCCTATTGTGTCTTTTACGCTGCACTTTTATTGGCGGGGACAGGCAATTGTAGTCGCAATGCTTGACTGGCTTTAATTGGCCTTTCCTCTTCCTTTCAGTGAGGCCAGTCTCGGCCTGTGCTGCTGAAGCCGGACCCCACAGAGCAGGGCCGGCCCGTGGCATGGGCCGTATAGGCAAATGCTAAGGGCGCCGTCCATCAGGGGGCGCCACGCCAGTGCCACGAATGTTGGAGGAAAAAAAAAAAGAAAAAGAAAAAAATAAGTTGGTACTATTATTTCTAAATACATAAAATAATCCCACGTTAATTAAAATGCAAAGTAAAGCCTATTTAATAGAAATATTATTTGTTACAACATTACGCCCCCCCCCCCCCCTCCCCCGGCACGGTGCGCCCCCTCCCTTCCCGTATCATGACTGTTTTTGGACGTCACCACATCAAAAAAAAATCAACTCAAGATGTCAAAACGGCCAAAACTGTCAGGTGCCCAGGGGAGAAAAGAGGAGGAGAAACGAGAAAAAGACAGAGGTAGCAGGTAGGTAACGTTAGCCTACATGAAATTATTTGTCTGTTACAGAATGTGATAGTAACCTGTCTTTTTAGCATTAAGCTAATGTTACATGATTCGGCAATTGCTAATCAATGAATAGCTAGTTCTGTTTTAACGTCGGGTTAATATTGTGGAGGGGGCTAAATTGTTATGGAAAATAATAATGTAACGTCAGTACGCCCTGGTGTACAGTCATTTGTAAGTCATTCTAGTTAATGCAATATTAAAAAGCACAAATAGAGAACTCTGTAGGATCCCCCTTTTTTGTAATATAGTTGTTAAAGTCATACTGGTTTGATATCTTGTTTTGTGCAGTGCCTTATTTATATTGTATTTTTAATTTATTTTATGCAACTTGTTGACACGTTTTTTTTGTGTTTATGTATGTAAAAAATATTGTATTTCATATATTCATTTATTTATCCATATTTTTTAAAATCTTGTTAACTATTCTGATTGTTAATTTGCTTTCTTTAAGTAAAAAAAAAAAGGTCAAAGACAAAGCTATTCGGTTTCTTGTGAGGGGGGCGCCACCTAAAAGCTTGCCGAGGGCACCAGATTGGTTAGGGCCGGGCCTGCCACAGAGTCAAACATGTGCTTGTCTCCGTATTTCATCAACACTCAACTCAACAGCAGATAAGCTTCGTTGAAAAGGGGCGTGTGATGTCACACTCGTCATAGCCTGCTGGCGAGGTGACTCACCATGGAGATGGATGGCAGTCGCTGGACGTGTCCAACCCCCCGGGTGGCGTGGACCCAGTTGGTGCTCCAGATGACCATGGCGAGGTTTGATCACACTGATAGGCGTGCAAATTGCCAGCGGACTGAATGTCAACTTTGGTATTTATTTTTTGTAAAGAGATGGCCGTGTCATCACAAATATCACTTTCTCAAAGAGGTTTGGCTTTTTTCCCCCTCCTGGGAAATAAAATAGGCTGCAGCTTTTCACTCCACCCGTGTGTAATTTGTGTGCCAAGTAAAGTAGAAATAAAAAGAAGAGAGGAAGGCTGCAGTTGGTGGTGCAGGGACTTAACAACAATGTGAACATTCCACACTACAAGGCAGCAGAAACAAAGACTGTGTGGCTTACATACCCAACATGCCACACAACAATCCAGCAAAGAGTAAGAAGAGACTCTAATCTTATGACTTGAGGATGGAAGATGTTGAGCAAGCAGATGGAGTAACGTACTGTATTTTAAAACCCTTAAAGAAGCACTTCAAATCCTTTCATTTTCTCAAAACTCGACAGTGCGCCTTATAATTTGGTGCGCCTAATGTACAGAATCATTTCGGTTGTGCTTACCGACCTTGAAGCTATTCTATTTGGTACATGGTGAAATGATAAGTGTGACCAGTAGATGGCAGTCATTTATAAGAGATAAATGTAGACTGCAATATGCAGGGTTTCCCACACATTTATTTATTTGTTGCGGCCCGCCACGAAAGAATTACGTCCGCCACAAATTAAAAAAAAAAATTTTTTTTTTATTTTTTTTTTTTTAATTTTATTTTATTTTTTATTTTTTTTGTCCTCTCCAGCTTCTCAGGCAAATCATATAGTTCAGTGGTCCCCAACCAGCCCGGTACCAGTCCGCGGACCGATTGGTACTGGGCCGCGCAAGAAATTAAAAAAAAAAATAAAAAAAAATAAAAAATTAAAATTATTATTATTTAAAAAAAAAAAATTAAATCAACATAAAAAACACAATATATACATATTGTGTATGTCAATATAGATCAATACAGTCTGCAGGTATACAGTCCGTAAGCACACATGATTGTATTTCTTTATAAAAAAAAAAAACAAGAAAAAAAAAACAAGAAAAAAAAAAACTGATATAGTTGATGTAGATGCCCGTATCGGCTGTTCAGATTTACTTTACAAAAGAGAAGTGTAGGATACTTCTCTTGTTGCCTTATTTGTATTTGACTTTATTAAATGTATTTCTATTAGAAACACAACATGTGTATATAACAAAGGGTGCAAAGTCTGCAGGCAGTAGGAAACACATGGTTAAGTGTAGGGAGTAAAACTGATGGCAGTCTAAAGTTCAAGATTTTTGGAGCTCTTTGTTCAGTGGATCAGATGTTTGATGAAGCTCTGTGTCTATCTACCACCACTACTGTTTTCTGTTTATTTGTTACTGACTGTGGCAGGACACCTCGGCCTCTGTTTCACTTTATGTTGCTGGTAAATAATATGGTTGTAGTAGTAGGCTAAAGTTAAATTATTTAGTATGCACTAATTAAAGGGGCAGAGCTTTGAGACATTTTAGCTTTTATATTTTATAAGATATATTTTTTGTAAGAACCACAATTAATAAATATATTTCAGTGAATAACTTATTGTTCAAATCTGTATATAAATATGTACATAAAGTGTTGTAATTATATTGTAAAATGGATGGATGGATGGACGTTTAAAACAAAACTGTTATTATTAATTAGTAAGTATACATTTTTTGAGCCTTTTTAGAGAAAATCAAATCATTGTAGTAAATTATGCAAATTACTCGATGACATCATGGTGGCCACGCCCATAGCCACGCCCCCACCGCCACAGGTATCTTGGCAGTTTATGGGAAACACTGATATGACTCAAGTAAACACCAAAATTGTATATGTTCCGTTGAAAATATAGAACGCTACACGCGGCGCTTAAAAATCTCTCAAAATGTTTTAGTAGGACTTTGAAGCCACACCGCTTGATGGATTGTACTGTGCTTCAACATAGGAGTATTATTATGCTGTGTGTATGAGGTAAGACAGTATCTGCTGTTTTGTTTCGCAATATTACGCAAAAGCAACCTGTCTTACCTTCTGGCACCTGCTGATCTTAGTTTGGGATCTGCATAAGTCCTGAAAATTTGCACACGTCCGCCTTTGTAGTACGCGCCGACACCGTAGTCGATAATCTTCTTCTTTTTCTCTATTTTCTTGTTATGTGACATTCATCCTCCACTGTTGCCATTTCTAATATAAAGTAGTATAAAGTTCTTACTTATATCTGTCAGTAAACTCGCCATGGAAGCGCTAAAACATACCGGTGTAGTGACTTTACATTATTCACCCAAGGAACTTTAGTTATTAGAGAGTTCCGGTCGGACGCTTTTTCACAAGACACATTTCTTGCCTGCCACGCGGGAGAGCCGGGTCCGATTCCCGGCCAATGCAGTCTTTTACCATGAATCGATTAACGTGGACCCCGACTTAAACAAGTAGAAAAACTTATTGGGGTGTTACCATTTAGTGGTCAATTGTACGGAATATGTACTGTATTGTGCAATCTACTAATAAAAGTTTCAATCAATCAAATCCAATCAATGAAAAACCATGACCTTGTGTTTCCTTTCCTTGCAAACACACACATTGCATCTCATTTAGGTTCCAGAAGGAGACGTACCAGGAACGACACAAAGGGAGAAGAATGCACACACACACACATCAAGTTATCTTTCAGTTTCGGTCCTCGTCAAGGCGAGGAGGGCGACCATTTTAGAGAATGCTCTGAACTTTAGACGGCTTGGTTCTTTCTCCAAGCACTGGTATTGGTATTTTACTCCTTTGTATAGAATAAATTGTTAATAGTCAATTCTAGTCACCTTTCGTTTATTAGACAGCCTAAGAACTAAAGAATCTGGGAGGACTCGTCCCTCAAAAAAAGGGAGGGTCCTCTGCCTACTGGACTAGAAGCCAAGTCAACGCCTCATAGTGTAGTCATTGGCCTGATTGACTGGCAACCTAGTCAGAAATGTAGTGGTGCGATAGAGATTTTTGGGCGTAGTCTGCCTTTTGCCTGGAGAAGGCTGAGATAGGCTCCAGCAGGACTAGCTGACCAAGAAAATGGGCTGGAAGGTGCACATACCGTAATTTCCGGACTATAAGCCGCTACTTTTTCCCCTCGTTCTGGTCCCTGCGGCTTATACAGGGGTGCGGCTTATATACGGCCTGTTCTTCTCCGGCACCGACGAAGAGGATTTCGGTGGTTTTAGTACGCAGGAGGAAGACGATGACACAATGATTAAAGACTGACTTTTCATATACCGGTAGGCTGGTTATTTTGATAACGTACCGTAATTTCCGGACTATAAGCCGCTACTTTTCCCCCTCGTTCTGGTCCCTGCGGCTTATACAGGGGTGCGGCTTATATACGGCCTGTTCTTCTCCGACACCGACAAAGAGGATTTCGGTGGTTTTAGTACGCAGGAGGAAGACGATGACACAATGATTAAAGACTGACTTTTCATATACCGGTAGGCTGGTTATTTTGATAACGTACCGCAATTTCCGGACTATAAGCCGCACCTGACTATAAGCCGCACCTGCTAAATTTAGGGGAAAATACAGATTGCTCCATATATAAGCCGCACCCGACTATAAGCCGCAGGGTTTTGATGTGTAATTAGCGTAGTATATAGGGGTTCCTGCTACCACGGAGGGGATTGTCGGGACAGAGATGACTGTTTGGGAACGCAAAGCGTCCCATTTATCAACAATAAATCTTTCAATCATTCAATCAAACTTTCACATCTTTGACATGGCGAACAGCATTCGTGCAGAGTACAAATAATACGACGGTGCAAAGTAATACAAAGTGCTCGCCTGTACGTTATCAAAAATAACCAGCCTACCGGTATATGAAAAGTCAGTCTTTAATCATTGTGTCATCGTCTTCCTCCTGCGTACTAAAACCACCGAAATCCTCTTCGTCGGTGTCGGAGAAGAACAGGCCGTATATAAGCCGCACCCTTGTATAAGCCGCAGGGACCAGAACGAGGGGGAAAAGTAGCGGCTTATAGTCCGGAAATTACGGTACATGCGAGCACTTTGTATTACTTTGCACCGTTGTATTATTTGCACTCTGCACGAATGCTGTTCACCATGTCAAAGATGTGAAAGTTTGATTGAATGATTGAAAGATTTATAGTTAATAAATGGGACGCTTTGCGTTCCCAAACAGTCATCTCTGTCCCGACAATCCCCTCCGTGGTAGCAGGAACCCCTATATACTACGCTAATTACACATCAAAACCCTGCGGCTTATAGTCGGGTGCTGCTTATATATGGAGCAATCTGTATTTTCCCCTAAATTTAGCTGGTGCGGCTTATAGTCAGGTGCGGCTTATAGTCCGGAAATTACGGTAGTTGAGTTCCGTGCAGCTGGCACTGGGGGTGCATACAATTAAACGCCGAGAGTGATTGATTGGCGAGCAGGCAAGAGTATAGTCCGCCTATGTCAGCTGTTGGGATAGGCTCCATCCAAAAATGGGATAAGTAGTAGAGAAAATGGATGAAAGTGTAGCGGTGCACATAGCTGACATGGGATTGACTCCCGACAAGCGCCCTGTGGCCGAGTCCAGGGCGCGGTCAGCCGGGCCGAGCGCCAACTTTTGCCCTTGCTCTGTTTTTGTCGGACAAAGTCAAGCACACATCCAGTCTGACCTTTAAAAAGCAAGACTTGACCTTACCTTTCCTGTGATCGCCGACCAGACTTTAAGCGTGTTGTCATCGGAGCCGCTGACAATGCGATTGCCACAAAATTGGAGGCAGGTGATCACGTGGTCGTCGTGACCTTTCAGCACCTGGTAGGCAGGTTGGAGAGATGTTTAAGAGGTAAGTCTCCGGGTGGGTTTGTACATCAAGTAAAAAAGGTGTGCACAGTATAGCAGTAGGAGTAGTAATTAAGTACCGTGGTACTAATGAATTAGAAAAAGGTATTTGAAAAATACTGGTACTTTTTTCATGGACATGATGACATTGCAGGTAATATAAGCAGAGGTGCATGTGAGTCAACACACACAGACAACTCAGACAGTGCGGAGACAGAAGAGCACACCTGGGCAAAGTAAGGCCCGGGGGCCACATGTGGCCCGTTGAGCTTTTCAATCTGACCCGCCGGACATTCCCAAATCTTTTTTTAGATCTTTAAGATGGAAACTAGCAGCCATTATGATGTGCACTCATGTCTTGAACTATACTAAGTAGTTCAATGCTTGGAATCTGCACTTATGGATGATATACTAGTTACTATGGTCATGTAATTAGTTACTATGGTCATCTAATTAGTTACTATGGCCATCTAATTAGTTACTATGGTCATCTAATCAGTTACTATGGTCATCTAATTAGTTGCTCTGGTCATCTAATCAGTTACTATGGTCATCTAATTAGTTACTATGGCCATCTAATTAGTTACTATGGTCATCTAATCAGTTACTATGGTCATTTAATTAGTTGCTCTGGTCATGCAATTAGTTACTATGGTCATCTAATTAGTTACTATGGTCATGTAATTAGTTACTATGGTCATCTAATTAGTTACTATGGTCATGTAATTAGTTACTATGGTCATGTAATCAGTTACTATTGTCATCTAATTAGTTACTATGGTCATCTAATTAGTTACTATGGTCATCTAATCAGTTACTATGGTCATCTAATCAGTTACTATGGTCATCTAGTTAGTTACTATGGTCATCTAATTAGTTACTATGGTCATCTAATTAGTTACTATGGTCATCTAATCAGTTACTACTACTTGCCAACCTTGAGACCTCCAATATCAGGAGGTGGGGGGTAGGGGGTGGGGGGCGGGCTTGGTCGGGGGGGTGGGGGGTCAGTGGTTGGGGGCGTCGTTATTTACAGCTAGAATTCACCAACTCCAGTATTTCATATATATATATATATATATATATATATATATATATATATATATATATATATATATATATATATATATATATATATATATATATATATATATATATATATATATATATATATATATATATATATGTATGAAATACTTGACTTTCAGTGAATTCTAGCTATATATATATATATATATATATATATATATATATATATATATATATATATATATATATATATATATATATATATATATATATATATAGTCCGGAAATTACGGTAGTAATTAATGAAAATTTGTAAAATTAACTGTTAAAGGTTAGTACTATTAGTGGAGCAGCAGCACGCACAATCATGTGTGCTTACGGACTGTATCCCTTGCAGACTGTATTGATATATATTGATATATAATGTAGGAACCAGAATATTAATAACAGAAAGAAACAACCCTTTTGTGTGAATGAGTGTGAATGAGTGTAAATGGGGTGGGTTGGTGCACTAATTGTAAGTGTATCTTGTGTTTTTTATGTGGATTTAATAAAAATAAAAAAATAAAAAATAAAATAAAAAAAACGATACTGATAAAAAAAAACCCGATACCGATAATTTCCGATATTACATTTTATCGCATTTATCGGCCGATAATATCGGCAGACCGATATTATCGGACATCTCTAATTTTAAGGTATTTTGGGGTTCATTGAGGTTAGCTAATTTTACTTGTTTTGGAAAGTCTTGACAAGCCAAATTTTCTTGTTCTATTGGCAGATAATTTTAGTTCAAACTCATCTTTGTTTTTTCTTGTTTTTGAACACTGACTTTTTGCAGTGTACTAAAAGACAAGTTGTCTAGTATGTTCGCTATTTTATTTAAGGACAACACTGTAAAGAATGAAGAAATTATGATTAATTCATCATAAGATTAAAGCCAATCATGACATTTAAAAAAAAAAAGAACATTTCGGTCACAAAATGTTGGCATCAGGACTAAAACGTAGAGTGGAAAATGCTAGCAAGTGGTGCAGGTCTGTTTTTAGGCGCTCGTCTTTGAAGGCCGGTGGCAAACGTGTGACTCAGCAAAGAAGAAAGCACCAGCAGGTGCAAAGGACAGTAACCTCATTTAAACATGGGTGGCCTGCAGCCATTTTAAACATGGCCCATTAAGGAGGAGCTTTTATTGCCACACTTCTTGGAGGCAAACAACAAAATAAAAGGCAGACAACGCCAACATTAAACCGCACTGCAGCCCAATTGTCATTCTAAAGACTGATCAGCATCCACTCCACACTCCAGGCATGTACTCGACTTCCATCCTGCCAGCCATTGAACGCACCATCTACAAGATTAGCTCGCCATGCAAAGGATTCAATCTGAGGAGAAACTCTACCTTGGGTGATTTGAGGTCTCCTCTCCGCCAGTTAGTGTCTATTCTGTGCTGCCTGATGTAGGCACTCTTCCAGGGGCTGTGGGTGAAGCCCGGCTTGACGATTTTCCTCTTCTTGAGGGGCAGAGGCTCATCGATGCCTGTTGGAAGCCAGCAGGAAAGATACGTTGAAGGCGTTCTCGTTAAGGTAAAACTACTTCAAAGCTCAGGATGACAAAAAAGTCAAACTCACCTTCTTCCCTGCATTTTTCCCTCCACAGCAGGTTGTCTTCTGCCAGGATGCGCCAGTAGCGACACGTCTGGGCAGCCTGGAGGAGGTCCTTGGGCTCCAGGAAGGACAGTACATACAAAGCCAGCTGTTGGGATGACAGAGGGATGAGTTTTGGGTCCACAACTCTCTAAAAATGACTGACATCCATCAAAGAACAGATACAGGCAGGAGACTGCGGTCCATCCAGACCCACACCTGATAAAAATGACTGACATCCATCAAAGAACAGATACAGGCAGGAGACTACGGTCCATCCAGACCCACACCTGAACAGTTCTTTCCCCTCGGCCATCAGACACATGAACAATAACAAGATCTGATAGCTCAAATACAGCTCATTTTTATTACCTATTAACTATTCTGTGTTATATGTTGCATGATTGTAGATTGAAGACAAAAATCCTAGTTTGTGAACCTGTTCTCAAACAATGGCAGTGAAACTATTCTGATTCTGATTCAGTGGAACCTCCATTAACAAGCCCCTGTTTGACAACTGTTACAGTACAGTTGGACACACCTTCTCATTTAATGTGTTTTCTATATTTTCATGACTATTTACATTGTAGATTGTCACTGAAGGCATCACAGCTATGACACCTGTGAAGTGAAAACCATTTCAGGTGACTCACACTATGGACTGGACTCTCACTATTATGTTAGATCCACTATGGACTGGACTCTCACTATTATGTTAGATCCACTATGGACTGGACTCTCACTATTATGTTAGATCCACTATGGACTGGACTCTCACTATTATGTTGGATCCACTATGGACTGGACTCTCACACTATTATGTTAGATCCACTATGGACTGGACTCTCACACTATTATGTTAGATCAACTATGGACTGGACTCTCACAATATTATGTTAGATCCACTATGGACTGGACTCTCACTATCATGTTAGATCCACTATGGACTGGACTCTCACACTATTATGTTAGATCCACTATGGACTGGACTCTCACTGTTATGTTAGATCCACTATGGACTGGAATCTCACTATTATGTTAGATCCACTATGGACTGGACTCTCACTATTATGTTAGATCCACTATAGACTGGACTCTCACACTATTATGTTAGATCCACTATGGACTGGACTCTCACTATCATGTTAGATCCACTATGGACTGGACTCTCACTATTATGTTAGATCCACTATGGACTGGACACTCACTACCATGTTAGATCCACTATGGACTGGACTCTCACTATTATGTTAGATCCACTATGGACTGGACTCTCACTATCATGTTAGATCCACTATGGACTGGACTCTCACACTATTATGTTAGATCCACTATGGACTGGACTCTCACTGTTATGTTAGATCCACTATGGACTGGAATCTCACTATTATGTTAGATCCACTATGGACTGGACTCTCACTATTATGTTAGATCCACTATGGACTGGACTCTCACACTATTATGTTAGATCCACTATGGACTGGACTCTCACTATCATGTTAGATCCACTATGGACTGGACTCTCACTATTATGTTAGATCCACTATGGACTGGACACTCACTATCATGTTAGATCCACTATGGACTGGACTCTCACTATTATGTTAGATCCACTATGGACTGGACTCTCACTATTATGTTAGATCCACTATGGACTGGACTCTCACACTATTATGTTAGATCCACTATGGACTGGACTCTCACTATCATGTTAGATCCACTATGGACTGGACTCTCACTATTATGTTAGATCCACTATGGACTGGACACTCACTATCATGTTAGATCCACTATGGACTGGACTCTCACTATTATGTTAGATCCACTATGGACTGGACTCTCACACTATTATGTTAGATCCACTATGGACTGGACTCTCACTGTTATGTTAGATCCACTATGGACTGGACTCTCACACTATTATGTTAGATCCACTATGGACTGGACTCTCACTATCATGTTAGATCCACTATGGACTGGACTCTCACTATTATGTTAGATCCACTATGGACTGGACTCTCACTGTTATGTTAGATCCACTATAGACTGGACTCTCACACTATTATGTTAGATCCACTATGGACTGGACTCTCACACTATTATGTTAGATCCACTATGGACTGGACTCTCACACTATTATGTTAGATCCACTATGGACTGGACTCTCACACTATTATGTTAGATCCACTATGGACTGGACTCTCACACTATTATGTTAGATCCACTATGGACTGGACTCTCACACTATTATGTTAGATCCACTATGGACTGGACTCTCACACTATTATGTTAGATCCACTATGGACTGGACTCTCACACTATTATGTTAGATCCACTATGGACTGGACTCTCACACTATTATGTTAGATCCACTATGGACTGGACTCTCACACTATTATGTTAGATCCACTATGGACTGGACTCTCACTATTATGTTAGATCCACTATGGACTGGACTCTCACTATTATGTTAGATCCACTATGGACTGGACTCTCACTATTATGTTAGATCCACTATGGACTGGACTCTAACTCTTGAAGCTCATGGAGAGAATGCCAAGAGTGTGCAAAGCAGTAATCAGAACAAAGGGTGGCTATTTTGAAGGAACTAGAATATAAAACATGTTTTCACTTTTGTTGTTAAGTAGTGTGTGTGTGTGTGTGTGTGTGTGTGTGTGTGTGTGTCTGTCTATGAGGCTGCAGTGCGTTAATAAATGTCCCCACACGATGTACATTTGCCAGTGATTCATACTGATAAAAATCAGTAGCGAGTAGCAAGCTGAATGTAGATAAATGGAGCGGAGTAAAAGTAGCGTTTCTTCTCTATAAATATACTCAAGTAAAAGTAAAAGTATGTTGCATTAAAACTACTCTTAGAAGTACAATTCATCCCAAAAGTTACTCAAGTAGATGTAACGGAGTAAATGTAGCGCGTTACTACCCACTTCTCCACCTGATACCACCCCCAAAGTCAGTACCTCATTAAAGTGTCCTTTTGATTTAAATCCTGGAATCAAAAAAAAGTATGTACCTTTTTGCATGATTAACGTGATCACTCTTCGCCAGTTTTATATGATAACCATCACCTTTCTATTACATAAATCAACAGAAAGACTCCAAAATAGTGTTTGAGGTTTAAATGAATGTGAGAGAAATGACATGTAAATATCAAAAGATATTGTGTGAGGTTGGGGCAGCAACCCTAATATAATGTTCGGGGGAACACCACAGTCCATTAACACTTTATTTACTAGCAATAATAACTTATTTAGCGTTTATACGCCACCTTTTTAGGGAGCAGAAGAGGCGTTTTATTGGGGCAAAGAAGCCAACATAAATCTGCAACTGGGCTTATTTGTGCAAGACTATTTGGGCAGCAAGTCTTCCTGGGCGTGATCAGTCAGGGAGGAGAGCACAATGACTCCTTTGGAGGTGTGTGAGGGCGCTCTCCACTCCTTTGGAGGTGTGTGAGGGCGCTCTCCACTCCTTTGGAGGTGTGTGAGGGCGCTCTCCACTCCTTTGGAGGTGTGTGAGGGCGCTCTCCACTCCTTTGGAGGTGTGTGAGGGCGCTCTCCACTCCTTTGGAGGTGTGTGAGGGCGCTCTCCACTCCTTTGGAGGTGTGTGAGGGCGCTCTCCACTCCTTTGGAGGTGTGTGAGGGCGCTCTCCACTCCTTTGGAGGTGTGTGAGGGCGCTCTCCACTCCTTTGGAGGTGTGTGAGGGCGCTCTCCACTCCTTTGGAGGTGTGTGAGGGCGCTCTCCACTCCTTTGGAGGTGTGTGAGGGCGCTCTCGACTCCTTTGGAGGTGTGTGAGGGCGCTCTCCACTCCTTTGGAGGTGTGTGAGGGCGCTCTCCACTCCTTTGGAGGTGTGTGAGGGCGCTCTCCACTCCTTTGGAGGTGTGTGAGGGCGCTCTCCACTCCTTTGGAGGTGTGTGAGGGCGCTCTCGACTCCTTTGGAGGTGTGTGAGGGCGCTCTCCACTCCATTGGAGGTGTGTGAGGGCGCTCTCCACTCCTTTGGAGGTGTGTGAGGGCGCTCTCGACTCCTTTGGAGGTGTGTGAGGGCGCTCTCGACTCCTTTGGAGGTGTGTGAGGGCGCTCTCCACTCCTTTGGAGGTGTGTGAGGGCGCTCTCCACTCCTTTGGAGGTGTGTGAGGGCGCTCTCCACTCCTTTGGAGGTGTGTGAGGGCGCTCTCGACTCCTTTGGAGGTGTGTGAGGGCGCTCTCCACTCCATTGGAGGTGTGTGAGGGCGCTCTCCACTCCTTTGGAGGTGTGTGAGGGCGCTCTCGACTCCTTTGGAGGTGTGTGAGGGCGCTCTCGACTCCTTTGGAGGTGTGTGAGGGCGCTCTCCACTCCTTTGGAGGTGTGTGAGGGCGCTCTCCACTCCTTTGGAGGTGTGTGAGGGCGCTCTCGACTCCATTGGAGGTGTGTGAGGGCGCTCTCGACTCCTTTGGAGGTGTGTGAGGGCGCTCTCCACTCCTTTGGAGGTGTGTGAGGGCGCTCTCCACTCCTTTGGAGGTGTGTGAGGGCGCTCTCGACTCCTTTGGAGGTGTGTGAGGGCGCTCTCGACTCCTTTGGAGGTGTGTGAGGGCGCTCTCGACTCCTTTGGAGGTGTGTGAGGGCGCTCTCGACTCCTTTGGAGGTGTGTGAGGGCGCTCTCCACTCCATTGGAGGTGTGTGAGGGCGCTCTCCACTCCATTGGAGGTGTGTGAGGGCGCTCTCCACTCCTTTGGAGGTGTGTGAGGGCGCTCTCCACTCCTTTGGAGGTGTGTGAGGGCGCTCTCCACTCCTTTGGAGGTGTGTGAGGGCGCTCTCCACTCCTTTGGAGGTGTGTGAGGGCGCTCTCCACTCCTTTGGAGGTGTGTGAGGGCGCTCTCCACTCCATTGGAGGTGTGTGAGGGCGCTCTCCACTCCTTTGGAGGTGTGTGAGGGCGCTCTCCACTCCATTGGAGGTGTGTGAGGGCGCTCTCCACTCCATTGGAGGTGTGTGAGGGCGCTCTCCACTCCTTTGGAGGTGTGTGAGGGCGCTCTCCACTCCTTTGGAGGTGTGTGAGGGCGCTCTCCACTCCTTTGGAGGTGTGTGAGGGCGCTCTCCACTCCTTTGGAGGTGTGTGAGGGCGCTCTCGACTCCTTTGGAGGTGTGTGAGGGCGCTCTCCACTCCATTGGAGGTGTGTGAGGGCGCTCTCCACTCCTTTGGAGGTGTGTGAGGGCGCTCTCCACTCCATTGGAGGTGTGTGAGGGCGCTCTCGACTCCATTGGAGGTGTGTGAGGGCGCTCTCGACTCCATTGGAGGTGTGTGAGGGCGCTCTCCACTCCATTGGAGGTGTGTGAGGGCGCTCTCGACTCCATTGGAGGTGTGTGAGGGCGCTCTCGACTCCATTGGAGGTGTGTGAGGGCGCTCTCCACTCCATTGGAGGTGTGTGAGGGCGCTCTCGACTCCTTTGGAGGTGTGTGAGGGCGCTCTCCACTCCTTTGGAGGTGTGTGAGGGCGCTCTCGACTCCTTTGGAGGTGTGTGAGGGCGCTCTCGACTCCATTGGAGTTGTGTGAGGGCGCTCTCGACTCCATTGGAGGTGTGTGAGGGCGCTCTCGACTCCATTGGAGGTGTGTGAGGGCGCTCTCGACTCCTTTGGAGGTGTGTGAGGGCGCTCTCGACTCCATTGGAGGTGTGTGAGGGCGCTCTCGACTCCTTTGGAGGTGTGTGAGGGCGCTCTCGACTCCATTGGAGGTGTGTGAGGGCGCTCTCGACTCCTTTGGAGGTGTGTGAGGGCGCTCTCGACTCCATTGGAGGTGTGTGAGGGCGCTCTCGACTCCATTGGAGGTGTGTGAGGGCGCTCTCGACTCCATTGGAGGTGTGTGAGGGCGCTCTCGACTCCTTTGGAGGTGTGTGAGGGCGCTCTCGACTCCTTTGGAGGTGTGTGAGGGCGCTCTCCACTCCTTTGGAGGTGTGTGAGGGCGCTCTCCACTCCTTTGGAGGTGTGTGAGGGCGCTCTCCACTCCTTTGGAGGTGTGTGAGGGCGCTCTCGACTCCTTTGGAGGTGTGTGAGGGCGCTCTCCACTCCATTGGAGGTGTGTGAGGGCGCTCTCCACTCCTTTGGAGGTGTGTGAGGGCGCTCTCGACTCCTTTGGAGGTGTGTGAGGGCGCTCTCGACTCCTTTGGAGGTGTGTGAGGGCGCTCTCCACTCCTTTGGAGGTGTGTGAGGGCGCTCTCCACTCCTTTGGAGGTGTGTGAGGGCGCTCTCGACTCCATTGGAGGTGTGTGAGGGCGCTCTCGACTCCTTTGGAGGTGTGTGAGGGCGCTCTCCACTCCTTTGGAGGTGTGTGAGGGCGCTCTCCACTCCTTTGGAGGTGTGTGAGGGCGCTCTCGACTCCTTTGGAGGTGTGTGAGGGCGCTCTCGACTCCTTTGGAGGTGTGTGAGGGCGCTCTCGACTCCTTTGGAGGTGTGTGAGGGCGCTCTCGACTCCTTTGGAGGTGTGTGAGGGCGCTCTCCACTCCATTGGAGGTGTGTGAGGGCGCTCTCCACTCCATTGGAGGTGTGTGAGGGCGCTCTCCACTCCTTTGGAGGTGTGTGAGGGCGCTCTCCACTCCTTTGGAGGTGTGTGAGGGCGCTCTCCACTCCTTTGGAGGTGTGTGAGGGCGCTCTCCACTCCTTTGGAGGTGTGTGAGGGCGCTCTCGACTCCTTTGGAGGTGTGTGAGGGCGCTCTCCACTCCATTGGAGGTGTGTGAGGGCGCTCTCCACTCCATTGGAGGTGTGTGAGGGCGCTCTCCACTCCTTTGGAGGTGTGTGAGGGCGCTCTCGACTCCTTTGGAGGTGTGTGAGGGCGCTCTCCACTCCTTTGGAGGTGTGTGAGGGCGCTCTCCACTCCTTTGGAGGTGTGTGAGGGCGCTCTCGACTCCTTTGGAGGTGTGTGAGGGCGCTCTCGACTCCTTTGGAGGTGTGTGAGGGCGCTCTCGACTCCTTTGGAGGTGTGTGAGGGCGCTCTCGACTCCTTTGGAGGTGTGTGAGGGCGCTCTCCACTCCATTGGAGGTGTGTGAGGGCGCTCTCCACTCCATTGGAGGTGTGTGAGGGCGCTCTCCACTCCTTTGGAGGTGTGTGAGGGCGCTCTCCACTCCTTTGGAGGTGTGTGAGGGCGCTCTCCACTCCTTTGGAGGTGTGTGAGGGCGCTCTCCACTCCTTTGGAGGTGTGTGAGGGCGCTCTCCACTCCTTTGGAGGTGTGTGAGGGCGCTCTCCACTCCATTGGAGGTGTGTGAGGGCGCTCTCCACTCCTTTGGAGGTGTGTGAGGGCGCTCTCCACTCCATTGGAGGTGTGTGAGGGCGCTCTCCACTCCATTGGAGGTGTGTGAGGGCGCTCTCCACTCCTTTGGAGGTGTGTGAGGGCGCTCTCCACTCCTTTGGAGGTGTGTGAGGGCGCTCTCCACTCCTTTGGAGGTGTGTGAGGGCGCTCTCCACTCCTTTGGAGGTGTGTGAGGGCGCTCTCCACTCCTTTGGAGGTGTGTGAGGGCGCTCTCCACTCCATTGGAGGTGTGTGAGGGCGCTCTCCACTCCTTTGGAGGTGTGTGAGGGCGCTCTCCACTCCATTGGAGGTGTGTGAGGGCGCTCTCGACTCCATTGGAGGTGTGTGAGGGCGCTCTCGACTCCATTGGAGGTGTGTGAGGGCGCTCTCCACTCCATTGGAGGTGTGTGAGGGCGCTCTCGACTCCTTTGGAGGTGTGTGAGGGCGCTCTCGACTCCATTGGAGGTGTGTGAGGGCGCTCTCGACTCCATTGGAGGTGTGTGAGGGCGCTCTCGACTCCTTTGGAGGTGTGTGAGGGCGCTCTCGACTCCATTGGAGGTGTGTGAGGGCGCTCTCGACTCCTTTGGAGGTGTGTGAGGGCGCTCTCGACTCCATTGGAGGTGTGTGAGGGCGCTCTCGACTCCTTTGGAGGTGTGTGAGGGCGCTCTCGACTCCATTGGAGGTGTGTGAGGGCGCTCTCGACTCCATTGGAGGTGTGTGAGGGCGCTCTCGACTCCATTGGAGGTGTGTGAGGGCGCTCTCGACTCCTTTGGAGGTGTGTGAGGGCGCTCTCCACTCCTTTGGAGGTGTGTGAGGGCGCTCTCCACTCCATTGGAGGTGTGTGAGGGCGCTCTCCACTCCATTGGAGGTGTGTGAGGGCGCTCTCCACTCCATTGGAGGTGTGTGAGGGCGCTCTCCACTCCATTGGAGGTGTGTGAGGGCGCTCTCGACTCTCGCTGGGGGAAATTGACCTTTCACTACAGTAATACAACAATCTGAGAATCAAAATGTCCCACCGCCGCCACACACGGTGGGACAAATTCAAAAATGTGGTCTCGTGAGGTACATTTGGTCACGATTAGATCCAGTTTCAACTAAAACTGAAGACTACTTTAAAAGGAGTAGACACATAGTCTGGTAACTTGGACAGAGTGTTCCAGATTATACCTGTTATTGGCACCCATCTGTGGGGATACACACCACTTTTTACCAATAGTCTGGTAACTTGGACAGAGTGTTCCAGAGTATACCTGTTATTGGCACCCATCTGTGGGGATACACACCACTTTTTACCAATAGTCTGGTAATTTGGACAGAGTGTTCCAGATTATATCTGTTATTGGCACCCATCTGTGGGGATACACACCACTTTTTACCAGTAGTCTGGTAACTTGGACAGAGTGTTCCAGATTATATCTGTTATTGGCACCCATCTGTGGGGATACACACCACTTTTTACCAATAGTCTGGTAACTTGGACAGTGTTCCAGATTATATCTGTTATTGGCACCCATCTGTGGGGATACACACCACTTTTTACCAATAGTCTGGTAATTTGGACAGAGTGTTCCAGATTATATCTGTTATTGGCACCCATCTGTGGGGATACACACCACTTTTTACCAGTAGTCTGGTAACTTGGACAGAGTGTTCCAGATTATATCTGTTATTGGCACCCATCTGTGGGGATACACACCACTTTTTACCAATAGTCTGGTAACTTGGACAGTGTTCCAGATTATATCTGTTATTGGCACCCATCTGTGGGGATACACACCACTTTTTACCAATAGTCTGGTAACTTGGACAGAGTGTTCCAGATTATATCTGTTATTGGCACCCATCTGTGGGGATACACACCACTTTTTACCAATAGTCTGGTAACTTGGACAGAGTGTTCCAGATTATATCTGTTATTGGCACCCATCTGTGGGGATACACACCACTTTTTACCAATAGTCTGGTAACTTGGACAGAGTGTTCCAGATTATACCTGTTTTTGGCACCCATCTGTGGGGATACACACCACTTTTTACCAATAGTCTGGTAACTTGGACAGAGTGTTCCAGATTATACCTGTTATTGGCACCCATCTGTGGGGATACACACCACTTTCTACCAACCACTTATTGTACCAAAGAGGAAAGACCACCTGAAGGTAGACATTGTCTACAGCCACATTCTATGGTGGTGTACATTGTGCTATGATGTCACCATCACTATGTGATTGACAGCAGAGATCAGCCTTCTTTTTAAGCACCATGCGCCAGAGTGACCGGTCCATAGTGTACCACCGTACAGAACTTAGACATTTCCACCAGGCGCTACGGTTTGGTTTGATAAAGCGTCCTTGAGAAAGTTTATGATCAATTTATCGACTGTATCTTCAATTTTCCTAACAGTCTGGTTTCCTTAAAATTCTAACTTCCCTACTAAATTTTAAAACTGCCATAAAATCATGGCTCAGCTCAACATCTACCTGATCTGAACCTAAATTGATATGTATATATATATATATGTATATATATATATATATATATATATATATATATATATATATACATACAGTATATGTGGTTATAGTGTATGTATATTTATATGTGGTTACAGTGTGTGTGTATATATATATATATATATATATATATATATATATATATATATATATATATATATATAAGGGCTGCAACTAACGATTAATTTGATAATCGATTAATCTGTCGATTATTACTTCGATTAATCGATTAATAATCGGATAAAAGAGACAAACTACATTTCTATCCTTTCCAGTATTTTATTGGAAAAAAAACAGCATACTGGCACCATACTTATTTTG
Source organism: Entelurus aequoreus (assembly GCF_033978785.1). Taxonomy (NCBI): domain Eukaryota; kingdom Metazoa; phylum Chordata; class Actinopteri; order Syngnathiformes; family Syngnathidae; genus Entelurus; species Entelurus aequoreus. The sequence continues at coordinate 44,690,768 of NC_084752.1, read as the reverse complement.
ATTATTGTTTCTCAGCTGTTTGTACATGTTGCAGTTTATAAATAAAGGTGTATTTAAAAAAAATAAAAATAAAAAAAATAAAAAAAAATTATTTTTATTTTTAAAAAGCCTCTGCGCATGCGCATAGCATAGATCCAACGAATCAATGACTAAATTAATCGGCAACTATTTTTATAATCGATTTTAATCGATGTAATCGATTAGTTGTTGCAGCCCTAATATATATATATATATATATATATATATATATATATATATATATATATATATATATATATATATGGTTATAGTGTATATATACATATTTATATGTGGTTATAGCATATATATATATATATATATATATATATATATATATATATATATATATATATATATATATATATATATATATATATATATATATATATATATATATATATATATATATATATATATATATATATATGTGGTTATACTGTATGTATATTTATATGTGGTTATAGTGTATATATATATTTATATGTGGTTATAGTGTATATATATATTTATATGTGGTTATAGTGTATATATATATTTATATGTGGTTATAGTGTATATATATATTTATATGTGGTTATAGTGTATATATATTTATACGTGGTTATAGTGTGTATATATATTTATATGTGGTTATAGTGTATATATATATATTTATATGTGGTTATAGTGTATATATATATTTATATGTGGTTATAGTGTATATATATATTTATATGTGGTTATAGTGTATATATATATTTATATGTGGTTATAGTGTATATATATATTTATATGTGGTTATAGTGTATATATATATTTATATGTGGTTATAGTGTATATATATTTATATGTGGTTATAGTGTATATATATATTTATATGTGGTTATAGTGTATATATATATTTATATGTGGTTATAGTGTATATATATATTTATATGTGGTTATAGTGTATATATAGGGTATGTTGCTGCTGTTTACAACAGGAAAAGGGTACTGCTTAAGCGTGTGATGGGCTACAATGGAGTCAGCTGTTTAACAAGCATCAGTGTGAATGAAGCGAGGGAGGGCTGCGGCCGGATTAGAGCGAGAGAGACGTGTCAGGTATTTTCCATTCAAGAGCTCAACGTCTCACAAAAAAAAGAAAAGAAAAGAGGAGTATAGTAAAAGAAAGGAAGAGGCAAAGTCAGGAATGGAAACGGGCTCGTCACCTCTTTGGGCAGCAGGGAGATGAAGTCGCGCTGGAACTGCGGCTCGATGACCTGCATCATATGCTTGACCTGCGTGGGCTCGCAGCTGTCAATCAGCTCGTCCAGCGCCAGCAGCTTCTCGGGCCCCGTCCAGCTCTGCAAAAAAAAAAAAAAAAGGAAAATTGGTGAGTATAATTTTCGCACGCTTCTACATTGGGAAAAAAAAAAAATAGCAGCTTGTTTGTGGCAGATCGCCATGGAAACAGCTTTTAGGCAATCATACTGGAGCGATACTGCTTTGAGCGGGCGATGAAACACACTAAGGAGAAAAATATAATAATAATCCACACAAGAAGTGAGAAGGCACTTCAGTCAATTTACTGACTGGACGTGCTCGGCTCCATCCATGCAATATGTTGCACACATATATTTACAACTGCTTGTAATGCACTTGCTCCTGCAACAACAATATTGGGATGACTTTAGCACAGGGGTCACCAATGGGGTGCCCGCGGGCACCAGGTAGCCCGTAAGGACCAGGGGCCGTACTTATCAAGCTTCTTAGAGTGCCATTTTACACTTAAGTCCTGAGAATTTGCGAAATGTAGTCCTACTCTCAAACTTAAGAATAAAAGCTTTTTATCAACGTTCTTAAGTCTAAGAATCACTCCTACTCTCCACGATATTTAAGAGACCTTCAGAGGTGTCTTAAGTGGTTAGGAGTTGCCAGCAGGGGATGGCACTGAGGCGAGAGAGACGTGCGCGAACGTTCAGGGAACGGAACAATGTTTGGTTTTTTTGATGACGAGCAGCTGATCAAACGGTATCGTTTAGACAGAGCGGATATTATTTTTGTCACAGATTTAATACTTTTCGATTCCTTGTTGATTTCTGCATGTGTCTGCAGTGGGCTAGTATATATAGAGCCACCCACACCAGTTTCAAATTAGTTGCCTAATTAATGAATTGGAAAGAAAATGTTATGACAGTAGCGTATGTGTGTGGCCGTGAGGTGAGTGACGTCAGTGAGTGTGTGGGCGAGAGAAGAGAGGGAGCGGTAGCGTGAGTGCCGGCGGGGACTAGTTTGTTTTGTATTATTTTGTAGTTTATTGTCAAAATATACACTCCCATTGTCCACTTAAATATTTCCAAGATATTTCTTTATTCTTAGACAACGGATTCCATTCCGTGATTGGTCATTTCTATGGACACAGAAATGACGTCACCTAAAATTCCGTTTACGGCACATAGTAATGTCGTAATTCAGCTCTGAGTGTGACACTTAAGATTCAGTCCTACACTTCGCTGAAAGTGTGAGTAAGACGCTTGATAACTAACTTTTAAGTGCAGCTTTCAGCGAAGAATTTATTTACTCTTAAGTCAACTCTTAGCAGACTTCTTAGGAGTAATTCTAAGAAGCTTGATAAGTACGGCCCCAGATGAGTAGCCCGCTGGCCTGTTGTAAAAATAGCTCAAATAGCAGCACTTACCAGTGAGCCGCCTCTATTTTTTAAATTGTATTTATTTACTAGCAAGCTGGTCTCGCTTTGCCCGACATTTTTAATTCTAAGAGAGACAAAACTCAAATAGAATTTGAAAATCCAAGAAAATATTTTAAAGACTTGGTCTTCACTTGTTTAAATAATTTCATTATTTTTTTTACTTTTCTTCTTATAACTTTCAGAAAGACAATTTTAGAGAAAAAATACAACCTTAAAAATGATTTTAGGATTTTTAAACACATATACCTTTTTACCTTTTAAATTCCTTCCTCTTCTTTCCTGACAATTTAAATCAATGTTCAAGTAAATTTTTTTTTTTTACTGTAAAGAATAATAAATACATTTTCATTTGATTCTTCATTTTAGCTTCTGTTTTTTCGACAAAGAATATTTGTGAAATATTTCTTCAAACGTATTATGATTAAAATTCAAAAAAATGATTCTGGCAAATCTAGAAAATCTGCAGGATCAAATTTAAATCTTTTTTCAAACTCTTTTGAATTTCTTTTAAAATTTTTGTTCTGGAAAATCTAGAAGAAATAATGATTTGTCTTTGTTAGAAATATAGCTTGGTCCAATTTGTTATATATTCTAACAAAGTGCAGATTGGATTTTAACCTATTTAAAACATGTCATCAAAATTCTAAAATTAATCTTAATCAGGAAAAATTACTAATGATGTTCCATAAATTATTTTTTAAATTTTTTCAAAAAGATTCGAATTAGCTAGTTTTTCTCTTTTTTTTGGTTGAATTTGGAATTTTAAAGAGTCGAAATTGAAGATAAACTATGTTTCAAAATTTAATTGTCATTTTTTTCGTGTTTTCTCCTCTTTTAAACCGTTCAATTAAGTGTAAATATCATTAATTATTAATAATAACATAGAGTTAAAGGTAAATTGAGCAAATTGGCTATTTCTGGCAATTTTTTAAAGTGTGTATCAAATTGGTAGCCCTTCGCATTAATCACTACCCAAGAAGTAGCTCTTGCTTTCAAAAAGGTTGGTGACCCCTGCTTTAGCACATGGTCACATTTAAAAAAAATTTAATAATAATAATAATAATAATAATAATAAAAAAAGACAGCAACAGGTGGTCCTGCACATCTGGATTGTACTGAAACCATGGTGCTACGTCTTCTTTGCAGCTTATGTAAGCTCGGGGTTTTTTTGGGACACGCGTGACATGCGCCACCTCGGAGACATGCCGCCTTCTCGTATTAATGTGGCCGCAACCCCAAACCGCTCCCGACGTGCCCTCTGAAGCGGCAGCGACCAGGAGAGGACGGCTGGAGGCACCTGCCTATTTCTAGCAGCAAACACCAGGAAGAAGCAGTGTTTTTACAAAACCATGACATTTTAAGCCCTTCCTGTTTAGCATCGTCATGTTGGCTGTTCATAAAAAAAACGTTTGGAACGGCAATCAATGTTTCCTCAAACTGCCACAACACATTCATTTATCATCATTCAAATATGTCAATTACAATATAAACAAAACAGTTACATAACTACAAACCTAACCAATGTGAACATGGTGGATTTAAGTATGACATAAAATGGAACAAACAAATGCAGAAAGACATTTTACAATGGAGTTCAGGGTGCGCATCGTGCATTTAACCAATTGCAAGCGCTGCATGAAACTGACTAAAATAAATGACGGTCATGTTGACTTAAGTCTTTGCATCTGCCACAACACATTCATTTATCATCATTCAAATATGACAATTACAGTATAAACAAAACAGTAACATAACTACAAACCTAACCAATGTGAACATGGTAGATTTAAGTATGAAATAAAATAGAACAAACAAATGTAGAAAGACATTTTTACAATGGAGTTCAGGGTGCGCATCGTTTATTTAACCAATTGCAAGCGCTGCATGAAACTGACTAAAGAAAACGTGCGGGCCGTATCAGGCCCGCACGTAACGTGGCCACAACCCCAAAGTGCTCCCGACGTGCCCTCTGAAGCGGCAGCGACCAGGAGAGGACGGCTGGAGGCACCTGCCTATTTCTAGCAGCAAACACCAGGAAGAAGCAGTGTTTTTACAAAACCATGACATTTTAAGCCCTTCCTGTTTAGCATTGTCATGTTGGCTGTTCATAAAAAAAACGTTTGGAACGGCAATCAATGTTTCCTCAAACTGCCACAACACATTCATTTATCATCATTCAAATATGTCAATTACAATATAAACAAAACAGTAACATAACTACAAACCTAACCAATGTGAACATGGTAGATTTAGGTATGAAATAAAATAGAACAAACAAATGTAGAAAGACATTTTACAATGGAGTTCAGGGTGCGCATCGCGCATTTAACCAATTGCAAGCGCTGCATGAAACTGACTAAAATAAATGACGGTCATGTTGACTTAAGTCTTTGCATCTGCCACAACACATTCATTTATCATCATTCAAATATGACAATTACAGTATAAACAAAACAGTAACATAACTACAAACCTAACCAATGTGAACATGGTGGATTTAAGTATGAAATAAAATAGAACAAACAAATGTAGAAAGACATTTTTACAATGGAGTTCAGGTTGCGCATCGTTCATTTAACCAATTGCAAGCGCTGCATGAAACTGACTAAAGAAAACGTGCGGGCCTAATACGGCCCGCACGTAACGTGGCCACAACCCCAAAGTACTCCTGACGTGCCCTCTGAAGCGGCAGCAACCAGGAGAGGACGGCTGGAGGCACCTGCCTATTTCTAGCAGCAAACACCAGGAAGAACACAAATAACTTAGACTTTGTTGCAGTGTTTTTACAAAACCTTAACATTTTAAGCACTTCCTGTTTAGCATTGTCATGTTGGCTGTTCATAAAAAAAACGTTTGGAACGGCAATCAATGTTTCCTCAAACCGCCGCAACTGCCACAACACATTCATTTATCATTATTCAAATATGACAATTACAATACAAACAAAACAGTAACATAACTACAAACCTAACCAATGTGAACATGGTAGATTTAAGTATGAAATAAAATAGAACAAACAAATGTAGAAAGACATTTTTACAATGGAGTTCAGGGTGCGCATCGTGCATTTAACCAATTGCAAGCGCTGCATGAAACTGACTAAAATAAATGATGGTCATGTTGACTTAAGTCTTTGCATCTGCCACAACACATTAATTTATCATGATTCAAATATGACAATTACAGTATAAACAAAACAGCAACATAACTACAAACCTAACCAATGTGAACATGGTAGATTTAAGTATGAAATAAAATACAACAAACAAATGTAGAAAGACATTTTACAATGGAGTTCAGGGTGCGCATCGTGCCTTTAACCAATTGCAAGCGCTGCATGAAACTGACTAAAATAAATGATGGTCATGTTGACTTAAGTCTTTGCATCTGCCACAACACATTCATTTATCATCATTCAAATATGACAATTACAATGTCAACAAAACAGTAACATAACTACAAACCTAACCAATGTGAACATGGTAGATTTAAGTATGAAATAAAATAGAACAAACAAATGTAGAAAGACATTTTTACAATGGAGTTCAGGGTGCGCATCGTTCATTTAACCAATCGCAAGCGCTGCATGAAACTGACTAAAGAAAACGTGCGGGCCGTAACAGGCCCGCACGTAACGTGGCCACAACCCCAAAGTGCTCCCGACGTGCCCTGTAGGAGGCACCTGCCTATTTCTGGAGCGGAACTGCAGGACAACACCAGACTGGGTGAAATTGCAGAACTTTGGGGGCCCGTTCCTCCCCTGGCTTGAACGCACGCCAGGCTGTCTACGGCTGAATGCAGAATGCTTGTTTTGTCCTCTGCAAAGCCCAGCAAACTAACAATGATTACAGACTAGGAGCCGGGGCGGAGAGTGTGGCGCATTGGTGGCTGGAGGGGATGAGAATGGGCGCTGGAGCTTATCACACAGGCAATGGCTCCTCATGTGTTACATGACTCTTGTGGCATGTGTACACAGCTGCTGTATAATCAGCATGTACTAGGATTACAATTAACATGCATAGAAAAAAGCAAAGTTGTAAATAGTTTTTAATATTCTACTTTTGTTCCCCCCTATAGAGCAGAACCTCGATTTAACAACCCCTCTATTTACAAACGTTTTTTTAGATCGTGGTAAATATGTCTATATATACACACTATATTACCAAAAGTATTTGGCCACCTGCCTTGACTCACATATGAACTTAAAGTGCCATCCCATTCCTAACCCATAGGGTTCAGTATGACCTTTTGCAGCTATTACAGCTTCAACTCTTCTGGGAAGGCTGTCCACAAGGTTGCCGAGTGTGTTTATAGGAATTTTCCAGCATTCTTCCAAAAAAGTGCATTGGTGAGGTCACACACTGATGTTGGTGGAGGAGGCCTGGCTCTCAGTCGCCCTTCTAATTCATCCCAAAGGTGTTCTATGGCAGTGGTCCCCAACCACCGGGCCGTGGCCCGGTACCGGACCGATTGGTACCGGGCCGCACAAGAAATTAAAAAAAATAAAAAATAAAATAAAAAATAAAAATTAATTTTTTTTTAATTTTTTTAATTTTTATTTTTTTTTTAAATTAAATCAACATAAAAACACTATATATACATATTGTGTATGTGTATGTCAATATAGATCAATACAGTCTGCAGGTAAGTCCGTGAGCACACATGATTTTAATTCTTTATGGAAAAGAAAAAAAAAAGAAAAAAAAAATCCAGGTCAGGACTCTGTGCAGGCCAGTCAAGTTCCTCCACACCAGACTCTGGACCTTACTTTGTGCACTGGTGTTACTCAGTAACACCGATACTGTGCTTTTGAGCCCATGATTGTCTAACAGTGACACTGCTGTTTTTGAGCAGATACTGCCGAAGTGTTAGCCAAAAACAAAAACAGTGCTGTTATTTTCTACATTTACAGGAAAAAACTGCAGACAAATTCATGACAGCGACGGCTGTTTTTGAGTATCTACTCCAAAAAAAAACAAGCCAAAGATTGTATGGCTAACATTGGGCTATTTTTGAGCATGCACTGCAAAAATGTTAGCCATTGATTGTCTGTATGACAGCAACACTGCTGTTTTTGAGCGTCTACTGTGAAAATGTTAGCCAAAGATTGTTTGTATGACAGTAACACTGTGCTGTTTTTGAGCATTTAGTGGAAACAAATTAGACACAGATTGTCTGTATGACAGGAGCACTGTGCGGTTTTTGAGCATCTACTGTAAAAATGTTAGCCAATGATTGTCCGCATGACAGCAACACTGTGCTGTTTTTGAGCATCTACTGTAAAAATGTTAGCCAATGATTGTCCGTATGATAGCAACACTGCTGTTTTTGAGCGTCTACTGTAAAAAATGCTAGTCAAAGATTGTTTGTATGACAGTAACACTGTGTTGTTTTTTAGCATCTACTGTAAAAATGTTAGCCAAAGATTGTTTATATGACTAACAATGTGCTGTTTTTTTAGCATCTACTGTAAAAATGTTAGCCAAAGATTGTTTGTATGACAGTAACACTGTGTTGTTTTTTTAGCATCTACTGTAAAAATGTTAGCCAAAGATAGTTTATATGACAGTAACACCGTGTTGTTTTTTTTAGCATCTACTGTAAAAATGTTAGCCAAAGATTGTTTATATGACAGTAACAGTGCTGTGTTGTTTTTTTAGCATCTACTGTAAAAATGTTAGCCAAAGATTGTTTATATGACAGTAACACTGTGTTGTTTTTGAGCATCTACTGTAAAAATGTTAGCCAAAGATTGTTTATATGACAGTAACACTGTGTTGTTTTTGAGCATCTACTGTAAAAATGTTAGCCAAAGATTGTTTATATGACTAACAATGTGCTGTTTTTTTAGCATCTACTGTAAAAATGTTAACCAAAGATTGTTTGTATGACAATAACAGTGCTGTTTTTGAGCATATACTGTAAAAATGTTAACCAAAGATTGCTTGTATGACAATAACAGTGCTGTTTTTGAGCATCTACTGTAAAAATGTTAACCAAAGATTGTTTGTATGACAATAACAGTGCTGTTTTTGAGCATCTACTGTAAAAATGTTAACCAAAGATTGTTTGTATGACAATAACAGTGCTGTTTTTGAGCATCTACTGTAAAAATGTTAACCAAAGATTGTTTGTATGACAATAACAGTGCTGTTTTTAAACATCTACTGTAAAAATGTTAACCAAATATTGTTTGTATGACAATAACAGTGCTGTTTTTGAGCATCTACTGTAAAAATGTTAACCAAAGATTGTTTGTATGACAATAACAGTGCTGTTTATAAACATCTACTGTAAAAATGTTAACCAAAGATTGTTTGTATGACAATAACAGTGCTGTTTTTAAACATCTACTGTAAAAATGTTAGCCAAAGATTGCTTGTATGACAGTAACACTGTGTTGTTTTTTTAGCATCTACTGTAAAAATGTTAGCCAAAGATTGTTTATATGACTGTAACAATGTGCTTTTTTTTAGCATCTACTGTAAAAATGTTAGCCAAAGATTGTTTATATGACAGTAACACTGTGTTGTTTTTTTAGCATCTACTGTAAAAATGTTAGCCAAAGATTGTTTATATGACAGTAACACTGTGTTGTTTTTTAGCATCTACTGTAAAAATGTTAGCCAAAGATCGTTTATATGACAGTAACACTGTGTTGTTGTTTTTAGCATCTACTGTAAAAATGTTAGCCAAAGATTGTTTATACGACAGTAACACTGTGTTGTTTTTTTAGCATCTACTGTAAAAATGTTAGCCAAAGATTGTTTATATGACAGTAACAGTGCTGTGTTGTTTTTTTAGCATCTACTGTAAAAATGTTAGCCAAAGATTGTTTATATGACAGTAACAGTGCTGTGTTGTTTTTTTAGCATCTACTGTAAAAATGTTAGCCAAAGATTGTTTATATGACAGTAACACTGTGTTGTTTTTTTTAGCATCTACTGTAAAAATGTTAGCCAAAGATTGTTTATATGACAGTAACACTGTGTTGTTTTTTTAGCATCTACTGTAAAAATGTTAGCCAAAGATTGTTTATATGACAGTAACACCGTGTTGTTTTTTAGCATCTACTGTAAAAATGTTAGCCAAAGATTGTTTATATGACAGTAACACTGTGTTGTTTTTTTAGCATCTACTGTAAAAATGTTAGCCAAAGATTGTTTATATGACAGTAACACCGTGTTGTTTTTTAGCATCTACTGTAAAAATGTTAGCCAAAGATTGTTTATATGACAGTAACACTGTGTTGTTTTTTAGCATCTACTGTAAAAATGTTAGCCAAAGATTGTTTATATGACAGTAACACTGTGTTGTTTTTTAGCATCTACTGTAAAAATGTTAGCCAAAGATTGTCTGACAGTGACAGGGCTGTTTTTCAGCATCTACTGTAGAAATGCTAGCCAAAGATCGTTTGTATTACAATAATAATGATGTTTTTGAGCATTTAGTGGAATAAAATTAGACACAGATTGTCTGTATGACAGGAGCACTGTGCGGTTTTTGAGCATCTACTGTAAAAATTTTAGCCAATGATTGTTTGTATGACAGTAACACTGTGCTGTTTTTGAGCATCTACTTTAAAAAATGCTAGCCAAAGATTGTTTGTATGACAATAACAGTGTTGTTTTTGAGTGTCTACTGTAAAAATGTTAGCCAAAAATTGTCTGACAGTAACAGTGCTGTTTTTAGCATCTACTGTAAAAATGTTAGCCAAAAATTGTCTGACAGCAACACTGCTGTTTTTGAGCATCTACTGAAAAAATGTTAGCCAAAAATTATCTGACAGTAACAGTGCTGTTTTTAGCATCTACTGTAAAAATGTTAGCCAAAGATTGTCTGACAGTAACAGTGCTGTTTTTCAGCATCTCCTGCAAACGCATTAGCCAAAGATTGTCTGTACAACAGCAGCACTGTGCTGTTTTTGAGCATCTACTGAAAAAATGTTGGCCAAAGATTGTTTGTATGACTGTAACACTGTGCTGTTTTTGAGCATCTACTGTAAAAATGTTAGCCAAAGATTGTCTGACAGTGACAGTGCTGTTTTTCAGCATCTCCTGCAAACGCATTAGCCAAAGATTGTCTGTACAACAGCAGCACTGTGCTGTTTTTGAGCATCTACTGTAAAAATGTTAGCCAATGATTGTTTGTATGACAGTAACACTGTGCTGTTTTTGAGCATCTACTTTAAAAAATGCTAGCCAAAGATTGTTTGTAGGACAATAACAGTGCTGTTTTTGAGTGTCTACTGTAAAAATGCTAGCCAAAGATTGTTTGTAGGACAATAACAGTGCTGTTTTTGAGTGTCTACTGTAAAAATGCTAGCCAAAGTTTGTCTGACAGTAACAGTGCTGTTTTTAGCACCTACTGTAAAAATGTTAGCCAAAAATTGTCTGACAGTGACAGTGCTGTTTTTAGCACCTACTGTAAAAATGTTAGCCAAAAATTGTCTGACAGCAACACTGCTGTTTTTGAGCATCTACTGAAAAAATGTTAGCCAAAAATTATCTGACAGTAACAGTGCTGTTTTTAGCATCTACTGTAAAACTGTTAGCCAAAGATTGTCTGACAGTGACAGTGCTGTTTTTCAGCATCCCCTGCAAACGCAGTAGCCAAAGATTGCCTGTACAACAGCAGCACTGTGCTGTTTTTGAGCAGCGACTGCAAAAACGTCGGCCATATCTTGTATGGCAATAACACGGTGCTGTATTTGAGGATCAAGTCCAAAAATGTCAGCCCAAGATATTTAATAGTTGGCAGAAGCACAGAAGAATATACAATATTCTAAAAGTCTAAATGAGAGTAAACAAGATGAAAGATCGTCTGTGTGGAGTTGCTAACATGTGGGGAATCACTTTGTGTAAGCACATAGAAGTAGTGTGGTGCAAATAGAAGTAGTGTGGTGCAAATAGAAGTAGTGTGGTGCAAATAGAAGTAGTGTGGTGCACATAGAAGTAGTGTGGTGCAAATAGAAGTAGTGTGGTGCAAATAGAAGTAGTGTGGTGCAAATAGAAGTAGTGTGGTGCAAATAGAAGTAGTGTGGTGCAAATAGAAGTAGTGTGGTGCAAATAGAAGTAGTGTGGTGCAAATAGAAGTAGTGTGGTGCAAATAGAAGTAGTGTGGTGCAAATAGAAGTAGTGTGGTGCAAATAGAAGTAGTGTGGTGCACATAGAAGTAGTGTGGTGCAAATAGAAGTAGTGTGGTGCAAATAGAAGTAGTGTGGTGCAAATAGAAGTAGTGTGGTGCAAATAGAAGTAGTGTGGTGCACATAGAAGTAGTGTGGTGCACATAGAAGTAGTGTGGTGCAAATAGAAGTAGTGTGGTGCAAATAGAAGTAGTGTGGTGCAAATAGAAGTAGTGTGGTGCAAATAGAAGTAGTGTGGTGCAAATAGAAGTAGTGTGGTGCAAATAGAAGTAGTGTGGTGCAAATAGAAGTAGTGTGGTGCAAATAGAAGTAGTGTGGTGCAAATAGAAGTAGTGTGTAAGCACATAGAAGTAGTGTGGTGCAAATAGAAGTAGTGTGGTGCAAATAGAAGTAGTGTGGTGCAAATAGAAGTAGTGTGGTGCAAATAGAAGTAGTGTGGTGCAAATAGAAGTAGTGTGTAAGCACATAGAAGTAGTGTGGTGCAAATAGAAGTAGTGTGGTGCAAATAGAAGTAGTGTGTAAGCACATAGAAGTAGTGTGGTGCAAATAGAAGTAGTGTGGTGCAAATAGAAGTAGTGTGGTGCAAATAGAAGTAGTGTGGTGCAAATAGAAGTAGTGTGGTGCAAATAGAAGTAGTGTGGTGCAAATAGAAGTAGTGTGGTGCACATAGAAGTAGTGTGGTGCAAATAGAAGTAGTGTGGTGCAAATAGAAGTAGTGTGGTGCAAATAGAAGTAGTGTGGTGCAAATAGAAGTAGTGTGGTGCAAATAGAAGTAGTGTGGTGCAAATAGAAGTAGTGTGGTGCACATAGAAGTAGTGTGGTGCAAATAGAAGTAGTGTGGTGCAAATAGAAGTAGTGTGGTGCAAATAGAAGTAGTGTGGTGCAAATAGAAGTAGTGTGGTGCAAATAGAAGTAGTGTGGTGCAAATAGAAGTAGTGTGGTGCAAATAGAAGTAGTGTGGTGCACATAGAAGTAGTGTGGTGCAAATAGAAGTAGTGTGGTGCAAATAGAAGTAGTGTGGTGCAAATAGAAGTAGTGTGGTGCAAATAGAAGTAGTGTGGTGCAAATAGAAGTAGTGTGGTGCAAATAGAAGTAGTGTGGTGCACATAGAAGTAGTGTGGTGCAAATAGAAGTAGTGTGGTGCAAATAGAAGTAGTGTGGTGCAAATAGAAGTAGTGTGTAAGCACATAGAAGTAGTGTGGTGCAAATAGAAGTAGTGTGGTGCAAATAGAAGTAGTGTGGTGCACATAGAAGTAGTGTGGTGCAAATAGAAGTAGTGTGGTGCAAATAGAAGTAGTGTGGTGCACATAGAAGTAGTGTGGTGCAAATAGAAGTAGTGTGGTGCAAATAGAAGTAGTGTGTAAGCACATAGAAGTAGTGTGGTGCAAATAGAAGTAGTGTGGTGCAAATAGAAGTAGTGTGGTGCAAATAGAAGTAGTGTGGTGCAAATAGAAGTAGTGTGGTGCAAATAGAAGTAGTGTGGTGCAAATAGAAGTAGTGTGGTGCAAATAGAAGTAGTGTGGTGCACATAGAAGTAGTGTGGTGCAAATAGAAGTAGTGTGGTGCAAATAGAAGTAGTGTGGTGCAAATAGAAGTAGTGTGGTGCAAATAGAAGTAGTGTGGTGCACATAGAAGTAGTGTGGTGCAAATAGAAGTAGTGTGGTGCAAATAGAAGTAGTGTGGTGCAAATAGAAGTAGTGTGGTGCACATAGAAGTAGTGTGGTGCAAATAGAAGTAGTGTGGTGCACATAGAAGTAGTGTGGTGCACATAGAAGTAGTGTGGTGCAAATAGAAGTAGTGTGGTGCAAATAGAAGTAGTGTGGTGCAAATAGAAGTAGTGTGGTGCAAATAGAAGTAGTGTGGTGCAAATAGAAGTAGTGTGGTGCAAATAGAAGTAGTGTGGTGCAAATAGAAGTAGTGTGGTGCACATAGAAGTAGTGTGGTGCAAATAGAAGTAGTGTGGTGCAAATAGAAGTAGTGTGGTGCACATAGAAGTAGTGTGGTGCAAATAGAAGTAGTGTGGTGCAAATAGAAGTAGTGTGGTGCACATAGAAGTAGTGTGGTGCAAATAGAAGTAGTGTGGTGCAAATAGAAGTAGTGTGGTGCAAATAGAAGTAGTGTGGTGCACATAGAAGTAGTGTGGTGCAAATAGAAGTAGTGTGGTGCAAATAGAAGTAGTGTGGTGCACATAGAAGTAGTGTGGTGCAAATAGAAGTAGTGTGGTGCAAATAGAAGTAGTGTGGTGCACATAGAAGTAGTGTGGTGCAAATAGAAGTAGTGTGGTGCAAATAGAAGTAGTGTGGTGCACATAGAAGTAGTGTGGTGCACATAGAAGTAGTGTGGTGCAAATAGAAGTAGTGTGGTGCAAATAGAAGTAGTGTGGTGCAAATAGAAGTAGTGTGGTGCACATAGAAGTAGTGTGGTGCAAATAGAAGTAGTGTGGTGCAAATAGAAGTAGTGTGGTGCAAATAGAAGTAGTGTGGTGCACATAGAAGTAGTGTGGTGCAAATAGAAGTAGTGTGGTGCAAATAGAAGTAGTGTGGTGCAAATAGAAGTAGTGTGGTGCAAATAGAAGTAGTGTGGTGCAAATAGAAGTAGTGTGGTGCAAATAGAAGTAGTGTGGTGCAAATAGAAGTAGTGTGGTGCAAATAGAAGTAGTGTGGTGCAAATAGAAGTAGTGTGGTGCAAATAGAAGTAGTGTGGTGCAAATAGAAGTAGTGTGTAAGCACATAGAAGTAGTGTGGTGCAAATAGAAGTAGTGTGGTGCAAATAGAAGTAGTGTGGTGCAAATAGAAGTAGTGTGAAGAAGAAGCTGGCTTCATCTGCTGGTGCTTGCAATGAGAGGCTGATGAAACACTTCAGACATCAGAAGGAAAACCTTCTTCATTTTATCGGTCTGGGACGGAATTCTTGACATCAGAACATGAAAAAAACACTAATGTGCTGCTTCTTTTCCCAAGGAACAAAAGATACTAAACGGGCGATTCATACTCTTGAAGCTCCAAACATGAGTTGCAACACAATAAATGAGGCTTGCTTTGTCTTTAAAGGCCTACTGAAATGAAATGTTTTTATTTAAACGGGGATAGCAGATCCATTCTCTGTGTCATACTTGATCATTTTGCGATATTGCCATATTTTTGCTGAAAGGATTTAGTAGAGAACAACGACGATAAAGTTCGCAACTTTTGGTCTCTGATAAAAAAAAAGCCTTGCCTGTACCGGAAGTAGCGTGACGTAGTCAGTTGTTCGCCTCCTCATATTTTCCTATTGTTTTCAACGCAGCTAGAGCTATTCGGACCGAGAAAGTGACGATTACCCCATTAATTTGAGCGAGGATGAAAGATTCGTGGATGAGGAACGTTAGAGTGACGGACTAGAATGCAGTGAAAGACATATCTTTTTTCGCTCTGAGCGTAACTTAGGTACAAGCTGGCTCATTGGATTCCACACTCTCTCCTTTTTCTATTGTGGATCACGGATTTGTATTTTAAACCACCTGGGATACTATATCCTCTTGAAAATGAGAGTCGAGAACGCGAAATGGACATTCACAGTGACTTGTATCTCCGCGACAATACATCGACGAAGCTCTTTAGCATCTTTAGCATGGGCTAACATGATAGCATCTGTCTCAAATGCAGATAGAAACAAAATAAATAAATCCCTGACTGGAAGGATAGACAGAAGATCAACAATACTATTAAACCATGGACATGTAACTACACGGTTAATAGATCTCAGCCTGCTGTTGCTAACGACGCTAAGGCTAACTTAGCAACCGGAGCTCACAGAGCTATGATAAAAACATTAGCGCTCCACCTACGCCAGCCAGCCCTCATCTGCTTTGCTCAGCAACACCCGTGCTCACCTGCGTTCCAGCGATTGACGGCGCGACGAAGGACTTCACCCGATCATCCGTGCGGTGGGTCTGCTAGCATCGGCTAGGCGTCTGCTAGCATCGGCTAGGCGTCTGCTATCCGAGTAAGTGATCCTTGTGTTGCTACAGCCACCTACAACGTTCTTCTTTGCAGCCTCCATTGTTCATTAAACAAATTGCAACAGATTTACCAACACAGATGTCCAGAATACTGTGGAGTTATGAAATGAAAACAGAGCTTTTTTGTATTGTATTCAATGGAGAAGGCATGTCTCTGTTCCTCGGGCTACGTCACGCGCATACGTCATCCTTCGAGGGCTTTTTCAACCGGAAGTGTGGCGGGAAGTTTAAAATGTCACTTTATAAGTTAACCCGGCCGTATTGGCATGTGTTGCAATGTTAAGATGTCATCATTGATATATAAACTATCAGACTGCGTGGTCGCTAGTAGTGGCTTTCAGTAGGCCTTTAAGACATGAAGACCGTGCAAAGTCAATACTCATTATGCAGAAATGGGTTCTACTTGAATACCTTCGAGGTACTCAAAGCACTTTGACACTATTTCCATATTCACACACTGATGGCGGGAGCTGCCGTGCAAGGCCCTAACCCCGACCCATCAGGAGCAAGGGTGAAGTGTCTTGCTCAAGGACACAACGGAACGTGACGAGATTGGTAGAAGGTGGGGATCGAACCAGGAACCCTCAGGTTGCTCTCTCCCAAAAGTGCCACGCCGTCCCTACAACTACACAACCGAAACCCTACAATTTTGGTGCAAGTCTGGATGAAAATGTAAGTTACAATGGAAGCTTTGAACCAACCATCAATGAAAACAGTAAAGTCTGTGGGCTGAACCATAAAACGTTGAAAGTTATTTAGCATTAATTAAAATGTAGCCTGCTCGCTAACATTTCTACAAACCAAAGTTGAAAAAATACTGTAATCTATCATTTTTTTTGTTTCGCATTTTGTACACTAAAAAAAGTGGAATCTAAGTAAGATGAAATATCTCAAATAAGGGTGATATTTGCTTATTTTCTGTCTGATAAGATCACTCTTCTCACTAAGCAGATTTCATGTTAGAGTGTTTTACTTGTTTTAAGTCCTAAATGATGTCAGTAAGATATTACAGCTTGTTGCTGAGATTTGATGAGCTATATTGAGTAAAACATGCTTGAAACTAGAATATCAACTGTTGCAAAGCTGTGTCATCAACACTCACAAGTAGAAAACTACTTTTTTAAAGTCATCATTTCTTATTTCAAGCATGAAATAAAAAAAATCATGACTTTGACACAATTGTGTCTCATAATTAAAACAGATGACAGCCAAATGGACTTTGCTGTTTTATTTCCAATGAAACAATAGAACATACGTACTCATATAGTAGTACAGTTGGCACAGTACAGTAAACTGACAGTTAATATTTAAACATTTAACATGTGACATTTCTAACTATTTTAAACAGAAATAGTTCATGCACATTCAGATGAATCTTCAAAATTACAATTAAAAAAAAAATTTGGTCAGGGGCCAGGCTGTGTGTGTGTGTATATATGTATATATATATATTGTATATTTATATATACTGTGTATATATATATATATATATATATATATATATATATATATATATATATATATATATATATATATATGTGTGTGTGTGTGTGTATATATATATACTGTATATTTATATATACTATAAATATATATATATATAAATAATAAATAAATAAATATATATATATATATATATATATATATATATATATATATATATATATATATATATATATATATATATATATATATATATATATATATTTATATATACTGTATGTATATATATATATTAGGGCTGCAACTAACGATTAATTTGATAATCGATTAATCTGTCGATTATTACTTCGATTAATCGATTAATAATCGGATAAAAGAGACAAACTACATTTCTATCCTTTCCACTATTTTATTGAAGAAAAACAGCATACTGGCACCATACTTATTTTGATTATTGTTTCTCAGCTGTTTGTACATGTTGCAGTTTATAAATAAAGGTTTATTTAAAAAAAATTAAAAATTAAAAATTAAAAGCCTCTGCGCATGCGCATAGCATAGATCCAACGAATCGATGACTAAATTAATCGGCAACTATTTTTATAATCGATTTTAATCGATTAGTTGTTGCAGCCCTAATATATATATATATATATATATATATATATATATATATATATATACATATATATATATATCGTATTTTTCGGACTATAAGTCG
>NC_084752.1:44597773-44665273 GCF_033978785.1 Entelurus aequoreus | reverse complement strand
TATTCGTACTGGGAGTTGGAGGAAGTTGTGTCTGTGTCTTTTTCCTAGGTGTCGCGGCACAGTGGTTGTTTTCTTTGAAGGCTCGTAAAATCAAAACGGTAGCACGAATCACAACGCCGTCTTCAACTTTTAATCAGGAGGGTTCAATCTCTCTCCTGTAGCAGTTTGAAGCCGAAACGACAAACGCGCTCGGAGGAGATAACGTTTGATGTTTGGTGACAGGTTGTAACAAAAATGTTGTTTTGAAGGGGAGATAGCAAACTTCCTGTTGATTTTTGCTGAAGGATGTCAATCTATGAAATGTAGGTCTAGGTGAGACCTACATAGAGGTATTTGTTTCATGTCTCGAAGACGTTCCTACTGGAAGTTACAAGCAGTTTTGTCTGAGTTTTCCTCTAAAAAGCAGTTTTGTCTCGGTTTTATTCAAAAATTGACTGCAATTTTTGAGCTTTGGGGTTCGTTTTTTTTTTAGATCGCAATTTCCAGCAGTCCCGATGTGTGTGAGAATTTTGAAGTATTTTAAGGGGGTCAAATTACAGCTCAAAGAGGCAAAAATTAGTTTTTTTTTAGTACAATTTTGTCTTGAAGGGGAAATTGCCAACTTCCTGTTGGTTTTTGCCCGAGGATGTAAAATTATAAAATGTAGGTCTAAGTCTGACCTACATAGAGGTTTTTGTTTCATGTCTCTACGACCTTCCTAGTGGGAGTTACAGGCAGTTTGTTTTTGTTTTTTCCCAGGGGGCGCTAGAGCGCAATTTTGATTTTTGGGGTTTGGTTTTTTTTATTAACTTGCAATTTTCGCAGGTCCTGATGTGTGTGTGAAATTTGGTGAGTTTTGAAGCATGTTAAGTGGGTCAAATTGCAAAAACAACACCTCCAGGCAACTTCAACCCTTGACTAACATCCTCCCCACTCCACATCCCACCTCCCCGGATTGTAAATAACCAAATGTAAATAATCAAATGTAGATAATCAAATGTATATACTTGTTCTTATGCTATCTGAGCTCACTATGTTCTCTGCTCGCTGTACATATCCTACCAAGTCAGTCCTATACTGTTTCAATTGATGATGCAATTGTTGATGACTGAAGTGCTGATATCAACCAAACCCTCCTCATCCCACCCCCCGGATTGTACAGAATGTAAATAATTTAATGTATATACTCTGATGATTAACTTGTGTGATGACTGTATTATGCTGATAGTATATATCTGTACCATGAATTGATTAACGTGGACCCCGACTTAAACAAGTTGAAAAACGTATCGGGGTGTTACCATTTAGTGGTCAATTGTACGGAATATGTACTGTGCTGTGCAATCTACTAATAAAAGTTTCAATCAATCAATTTATCAACAACACCCAGAAACGCTTCGCTGGGCCCGAGCTCATCTAAGATGGACTGATGCAAAGTGGAAAAGTGTTCTTTCAAACTGTGGACGTCGTGTCCTCCGGACCAAAGAGGAAAAGAACCATATTGCATAAGCGAGATGTGTAAAAGGCAGCATGTGTGATGGTATGGGGGTGTATTAGTGCCCAAGACATGGGTTACTTACACATCTGTGAAGGCACCATTAATGCTGAAAGGTACATACAGCTTTTGGAGCAACACATGTTGCCATCCAAGCAACGTTATCATGGACGCCCCTGCTTATTTCAGCAGGACAATGCCAAGCCACGCGTTACAACAGCGTGGCTTCGTAGTAAAAGAGTGCGGGTACTAGACTGACCTGCCTGTAGTCCAGACATTGAAAATGTGTGAAGGCTAAAATATGAGAAGGGAGACTGTTGAACAACTTAAGCTGTACATCAAGCAAGAATGGGAAAGAATTCCACTTCAAAAATGTGTCTCCTCAGTTCCCAAACCTTTACTGAGTGTTGTTAAAAGGAAAGGCCATGTAACACACTGGTAAAAAATGCCCCTGTGACAACTTTTTTGCCATGTGTTGCTGCCATTAAATTCTAAGTTCATGATTATTTGCAAAACAAAAATAAGTTTCTCGTTCAAACATGAAATATCTTGTCTTTGCAGTCTATTCAATTGAATAGACATTTAAAGGCCTACTGAAAGCCACTACTAGCGACCACGCAGTCTGATAGTTTATATATCAATGATGACATCTTAACATTGCAACACATGCCAATACGGCCGGGTTAACTTATAAAGTGACATTTTACATTTCCCGCCACACTTCCGGCTGAAAACGTCTATGTATGATGACGTATGCGCGTGACGTCAATGGTTGGAACGGAAGTATTGGTACTCCATTGTATCCAATACAAAAAGCTCTGTTTTCATCGCAAAATTCCACAGTATTCTGGACATCTGTGTTGGTGAATCTTTTGCAATTTGTTTAATGAACAATGGAGACTGCAAAGAAGAAAGTTGTAGGGGGGATCGGTGTATTAGCGGCCGGCTGCAGCAACACAACTAGGAGGACTTTGACTTGGAT
The DNA here is from genome assembly GCF_033978785.1 of Entelurus aequoreus. Lineage (NCBI taxonomy): Eukaryota > Metazoa > Chordata > Actinopteri > Syngnathiformes > Syngnathidae > Entelurus > Entelurus aequoreus. Next base: position 44,662,817 of record NC_084752.1, on the reverse strand, counting down.
AGCAGACGCGCTATCCGACGCTAGACGCCGACCGCATCGATGATTGGGTGAAGTCCTTCGTCGCGCCGTCGATCGCTGGAACGCAGGTGAGCACGGGTGTTGATGAGCAGATGAGGGCTGGCTGGCGTAGGTGGAGCGCTAATGTTTTTATCATAGTTCTGACGAGGTCCCGTAGCTAAGTTAGCTTCAATGGCGTCGTTAGCAACAGCATTGCTAGGCTTCGACAGGCGGCACAGCATTAACCGCGTAGTTACATGTCCAGGGTTTGGTTCGGTGTCTCCTGATAGTAGTATTGTTGATCTGCTGTCTATCCTTCCAGTCAGGGGCTTATTTTGTCTGTTTCTATCTGCATTTAAAGGCCTACTGAAATGATTTTTTTTTTTATTTAAACGGGAATAGCAGATCCATTCTATGTGTCATACTTGATCATTTCGCGATATTGCCATATTTTTGCTGAAAGGATTTAGTAGAGAAAATCGACGATAAAGTTCGCAACTTTTGCTCGCTGATAAAAAAAAGCCTTGCCTGTACCGGAAGTAGCGTGACGTCACAGGAGCTAGTATTCCTCACAATTCCCCGTTGTTTACAATGGAGCGAGAGATTCGGAGCGACAAAGCGACGATTACCCCATTAATTTGAGCGAGGATGAAAGATTTGTGGATGAGGTACGTTAGAGCAGTGGTCCCCAACCACCGGTCCGCAGACCGGTACCGGGCCGCGGACCGATTGGTACCGGGCCGCACAAGAAATTTAAAAAAAAAAAAAAAAAAAAAAATTTAATGACATCAACATAAAAATCACAATATATACATTATATATCAATATAGATCAATACAGTCTGCAGGGATACACATGATTGTATTTATTTATGTAAAAAAAAATAAAAAAATAAAAAAATATATATATATATTTTTTTTTTAAATACACCGTATCAGTAGGCCTTTAAAGAGGATTAGCAAATCATTGTATTCTGTTTTTATTTACCATTTTCACAACGTGACAACTTCACTGCTTTTGGGTTTTGTATGTAGCTTCTAATAGAAATCATTGAAAAACAAAACTCCGTTGACAGTAAAAAGTCGTTGTTGCAATTGTTGGATATGACTTTAAACCATAACCAAGCATGCATCACTATAGCTCTTGTCTCAAAGTAGGTGTACTGTCACCACCTGTCACATCCCGCCCTGACTTATTTGGAGTTTTTTTTGCTGTTTTCCTGTGTGTAGTGTTTTACTTCTTGTCTTGCGCTCCTATTTTGGTGGCTTTTTCTCTTTTTTAAAAATATTTTCCCGTAGCAGTTTCATGTCTTCCTTTAAGTGATATTTCCCGCATCTACTTTGTTTTAGCAATCAAGAATATTTCAGTTGTTTGTATCCGTCTTTGTGGGGACATTGTTGATTGTCATGTCATGTTCGGATGTACATTGTGGACGCCGTCTTTGCTCCACAGTAAGTCTTTGCTGTCGTCCAGCATTCTGTTTTTGTTTACTTAGTAGCCGGTTCACTTTTAGTTTCGATCTGTATAGCCTTCCCTAAGCTTCAATGCCTTTTCTTAGGGGCACTCACCTTTTGTTTTGTTTTTTTGGTTAAAGTATTAGACACCTTTTTACCTGCACACTGCCTTCCGCTGTTTCTGACATCTACAAAGCAATTAGCTGCCGGCTGCCACCTACTGATATGGTAGAGTATTACACGGTTACTCTGCCGAACAACACATCATTTGCAGATTATAATTACTTCTTTGCAAAAAATATTTTTAACCCAAAATAGGTGAAATTACATAATCTCCCACGGCACACCCGACTGTATCTCACGGCACACTTGTGTGCCGCGGCACAGTGGTTGGAAAACACTGATGTAGAGGAAGTCCCGAGAGTGCGGGTGATACGGGAGAGGGTGTGATCTGACAGCAGAGGGTCTATCTCATCATTGATGAATATTTAATGGCTAGGATGCTGATACAGGGCCGCTTACATGGCGACATTTACGCTTAAGTGCCCGTGTTGAGAGTGAATTTTAATGTGGCAACATGTGCATTACGTATTCATGGCACGGGGTGGGGGTTGAGAATGTGGCGAGGAGCATCATTCCGTTTGAAGTCACCTAAGATAGCATCTTTGATTTGCTTCCATTTTTTTCTTCCATGGCACTTTTTAATACATTTTTAATTCTAGGCCTTTTGATGCCGGAGGGCGTGGGAGGCGGTTCGAGGAGCGCCGTCACTCGCGTGGCGTGGAGGAACTCACCTTGGGTACTCGGGACCTTTGCAGGGCTTTTTTCCGGAAGGGAAAGACCGGACCTCGGGGCCATGGTCCAACTTTCTCTTCATCTGAGGAAGAGGAGGAAAGAAAAAGACAAGTGTTCACAAAAGATAAGCTTTGATCAAATGATAAAAACGAAAGCAATTCCAGATCATGCGGGATTGGGAACAGACAAAACACAATGGCTCTCTTTATTTAGTGATAACTTTCCTTCCTCGCAGCACTTTTACTTCACTAAAGTTACAAATGGCAACCAGGTCATGCTTGGTGTGTGCGTGCAGACAATTGCCTCGGCGCCATTGTTAGCATTGTGTCTGCGTTTCAGCATATTAAAACTTGCATGCACAGGGGACTCCGTGGATGGTGTATGTTGCACAACCTCACACTTCAATGAGCACACCTGCACACATCTAATGACACCTGAGACCCAAAACGGCACAGAGGACGCAAAAAACCGGTCGGGTGAATGTTGACGATCACATGTACCTGATCCCACCTTTTTGTCACTCTGCAAACACAAAAATGTCTAAAGTTGACTCTTTTAGGTAGCACTTTGTCCAGTGAAGCACCCGATCACCACGTGAGTCAACAAGCTGACAGGAGATTTGCACATTTAAAAGGAGAACTGCACTTTTATTATTCACAATCCTTATGTAAGACATTTTTTTAATGCATTCTAAATAGTAAATAAATACTAGGGATGTCCGATAATGGCTTTTTGCCGATATCCGATATTCCGATATTGTCCAACTCTTTAATTACCGATACATGCAGTCGTGGAATTAACACATTATTATGCCTAATTTGGACAACCAGGTATGGTGAAGATAAGGTACTTTTTAAAAAAATTAGTAAAATAAGATAAATAAATTTAAAAAAAATTCTTGAATAAAAAAGAAAGTACAACAATATAAAAACAGTTACATAGAAACTAGTAATGAGTGAAAATTAGTAAAATTAACTGTTAAAGGTTAGTACTATTAGTGGAGCAGCAGCATGCACAATCATGTGTGCTTACGGACTGTATCCCTTGCAGACTGTATTGATATATATTGATATATAATGTAGGAAGCAGAATATTAATAACAGAAAGAAACAACCCTTTTGTGTGAATGAGTGTGAATGGGGGAGGGAGGTTTTTTGGGTTGGTGCACTAATTGTAAGTGTATCTTGTGTTTTTTATGTTGATTTAATTAAAAAAAAAAAAAAAAAAAAAAAAAAAAGATACCGACAATAAAAAAACCGATACCGATAATTTCCGATATTACATTTTAACGCATATATCAGCCGATAATATCGGCCATCTCTAATAAATACCATCAAAAGTGTGCCGTGATTTTCAACATCACTTATTATTAGAGATGTCCGATAATATCGGCATGCCGATATCGCCCGATAAATGCTTTAAAATGTAATATTGAACCCTGACACCATGTGCAGAAATGGGCATTTTTGGGACGGTATCAGATCCCCAAATAAGGAGAAAATTTAAGGATAGTATCGCCTTTGCATCCTTATTAGCCCGTAGGAGAATTTTGCTGGAGTGGAAGTCACCATTTTGCCCCAAAGCCTCCTTATGGCTTAAAGACCTTATGATTTATTTAGATCTGGAGAAAATAAAGTTCAATCTTAGGGGGGCACCTGGGAAGTTTTATTCTGTTTGGGGTGGTGTGGTTGACTACATACCTAAATTAAAGACGCTATAGGATACATGAAAAGTTCACCTTTCACAAACCAGCTTCCTTTTTTATTTTTTATTTACATTTATTCTGGGTGTATATTTATTATCTGCCTATGTTGAGAAGAAAGTGATGTACTAATTATTTTCCATTTGTGACTGTACCTTTAACTTATGTAGGACCTGGGGGGGGGGGTGTTGTTGTGTGTGTATGGGGTGTGTGTTGGGTTGCTGTTCTTGGAAGTGGGTGGGGAAAAAAAAAAGAAAAAAAAAGGAAAATGTGATTACTGTTCTATTGTATAGTGTAATACCTGTCAAATTCAATAAAAACATTTATTAAAAAAAAAAAAATGTAATATCGGAAATTATCGGTATCAAGAAGTAAAATTAATGACTTTTTAAAACGCCACTGTACGGAGCGGTACATATCCGGTAAAACACGGACATAGGGCATACTTGCCAAGCAACGTTCCCTCTAAGGTGCGCGCCTGCGCAATTGCGCACCGCTCGAGCGTCCTCTGCGCACAGCAAATATATGCCGCGCACCAAATCAAATCCCATTTGAATTGTAAACCAAATAAACACATTTATTCTGTGTAATTTTGCAATGCAACTCTGAGTGACAGTGACAACAAGCGGCCCTAACGGTGTTCGTCAACACCGTTCAATTGAACACCGTTCAATTATTGTAACGTCTATCGAGATGCTTCGAGGACAGGAATTATATCGATCACTTTATTGAGCAAAACTGTTTATATTCGGACATAACCACACCAAAAACATGAGTAAAACACTTCTATCTGGAAAAACTAGTCATTTTCTGCCGTACAAACCAGGCCAAAACCAACTTGTCATCTGTCACCAACACGCATACCACTAAACCACTGGTGCGTTTATGGCCACACAAAAAGTCCGACAACTCAAACACCACACAAAGTTACACTATGACTCCTCAGTCATACGTGTGCTTATTCTACTGTCATTTATTATTAATGTTAATTTATTGAATGCTGTTACTAGAGAAAGTTACAGGAATGCACACTTCATCCTATGCTTACATTTCATTGTGCAACATGAGGATGTTTAAGGGGAACTAAATGTGATCTCTGAAAGGGGTACAAATGATTTCCAAAGCAGGACCCCCACCCAGACAATAATATTGTACAATACTAATCCATAGCTTATGAAAAACAAGATTTCTTTTACTTTCATTATAAGTGGGCCAAATCACTATTACAAAATAATCTCATGAAAATGACTCCTCTCATCTGAGGGTTATCATAAAAGATTGGTTTGAGACGGGTGTGCTGCTGGTATTGCCACGTGTGATGTTGCTCACATGTGCTCCACTGAATGCTCAGGGAGTTTTTGTGTTTGTTCACACACATGAACATTGTTGCCAACCCTCCCGATTTTCCCGGGAGACTCCCGAATTTCAGTGCCCCTTCGAAAATCTCCCGGGGCAACCATTCTCCCGAATTTCTCCCGATTTCCACCCGGACAACAATATTGGGGGCGTGCCTTTAGCGTCCTCTACAACCTGTCGTCACGTCCGCTTTTCCTCCATACAAACAGCGTGCCGGCCCAGTCACATAATATATGCGGCTTTTACACACACATAAGTGAATGCAATGCATACTTGGTCAACAGCCATACAGGTGACACTGAGGGTGTCCGTATAAACAAGTTTAACACTGTTACAAATATGCGCCACACTGTGAACCCACACCAAACAAGAATGACAAACACATTTCGGGAGAACATCCGCACCGTAACACAACAGAACAAATACCCAGAACCCCTTGCAGCACTAACTCTCCCGGGATGCTACAATATACACCCCTTGCTACCACCAAATCCCGCCCACCCCCATCTGCCGAATTGGGAGGTGTCAAGGTTGGCAAGTATGCTCTAGTATACTCTGGACTGAAGCTGTGTGCCTTCATTGTTTTTGTAGCTGTTGTTTTGAGGCATGTTTAAAAAAATAATAATAATAATGCACTTTGTGGAAGTCAAAGTATAGTATTTCCCATAGTTGTAGTGGGTATCAGGATTGTCCCAAATTCCAAGCTGCGGTTTTGAGGAAAGTTAAAAAAAATAATGCACTTTGTGACTTCAATAATAAATATGGCAGTGCCATGTTGGCACTTTTTTCCACAACTTGAGTTGAAGTCGTTCTCTTATTTTGGAAAACCTTGTTTTTGATTGATTGATTGAGACTTGTATTAGTAGATTGCACAGTGCAGTACATATTCTGTACAATTGACCACTAAATGGTAACACCTGAATAAGTTTTTCAACTTGTTTAAATTAATCGTTAATCAATTCATGGTAAAGTTACATTGTTTAATGCATCCAGCGGGGCATCACAACAAAATTAGGCATAATAATGTGTTAATTCCACCACTGTATATATCGGTATCGGTTGATATCGGAATCAGTAATTAAGAGTTGGACAATATCGGAATATCTGCAAAAAAGCCATTATCGGACATCTCTACTTATTATTACTCACTGCAGACTTCATGGCAGCCAACAAACTTAATAAAACGTCAATTACTGTACAAGGTCTGCTCAAACTTAATAAAACGTCACTTACTGGACAAGGTCTGCTGTCATTAGGATGCCGAGTGATAGAATCTTGTTATATTCCCATTTGGATGAAGCATGACTCATAATCCTCACAAAGAAAAAGGGGGGTATCTTCGTGTCGTTCTCGCCATTTCCAGGCTAAATTGGCTGTCAAAGTGTATACAACTTGTCGGACTATGTCCTCATCCTTCTACTATCCTGGTGAGAGGCAGGATTTATGATCTACGATAAACTTCCACAAGCAAGGAAGCTTACCACTCCATGTCAACATTGGCACACACGCTTGTGATGTATAAATAGTTTGTCTGTGTCAGCCCTTATAATAACAATACAGTGTTTCCCATAAACTGCCAAGATACCTGTGGCGGTGGGGGCGTGGCTATGGGCGTGGTCACCATGACATCATCGAGAAATGTGCATAATTTACTACAATGGTTTGATTTTCTCTAAAAATGCTCAAAAAATGTATACTTACTAATTAATAATAGCAGTTTTGTTTTAAACGTACATCCATCCATCTTACAATATAATTACAACACTTTATGTACATATTTATATACAGATTTGAACAAGTTTTTCACTGAAATATATTTATTAATTGTGGTTCTTACCAAAAATATATCTTATAAAATATAAAAGCTAAAATGTCTCAAAGCTCTGCCCCTTTAATTAGTGCATACTAAATAATTTAACTTTAGCCTACTACTACAAGCATATTATTTACCAGCAACATAAAGTGAAACAGAGGCAGAGGTGTCCTGCCACAGTCAGTAACAAATAAACAGAAAACAGTAGTGGTGGTAGATAGACACAGAGCTTCATCAAACATCTGATCCACTGAACAAAGAGCTCCAAAAATCTTGAACTTTAGACTGCCATCAGTTTTACTCCCTACACTTAACCATGTGTTTCCTACTGCCTGCAGACTTTGCACCCTTTGTTGTATACACATGTTGTGTTTCTAATAGAAATACATTTAATAAAGTCAAATACAAATAAGGCAACAAGAGAAGTATCCTACACTTCTCTTTTGTAAAGTAAATCTGAACAGCCGATACGGGCATCTACATCAACTATATGATTTGTCTGAGAAGCTGGAGAGGACAAAAAAAAAATATATATATATATATATATATATATATATATATATATATATATATATATATATATATATATATATATATATATATATATATATATTTTTTTTTTTAAATTTGTGGCGGACGTAATTCTTTCGTAAATGAATGTGTGGGAAACCCTGCAATATTTGATTTTGATGATTATTAAGGATCCCCATTAGCTGGTTGCCACAACAACCCACTAGTCTTCCTGGGGTCCACAAACTCAATACGATTACAAGTAAAAGCATATCATTATAACTACACAATACAGAAACAAATAAAAGCATCGACAAGCAAACAATTTACAGTCACAGAATATTAATTACCATATAAATATAACAACACAATACAAATATCACTAATACTTGTTAATATTCAAGTCACAAGTGGAGTATTGTTGGCGCTATTTGGATGGGAATTTATTGGGTTTTATGGGCGGAAAAGAGGACCTCCCTTAAGCTCCGTTGTAAGCAGACTTTTATTTACGAGTCAGCATGAAATACATCTGTCATGTCACGTCAGGGGGAAAAAGGGCAGTTCCCCTTTAAAGGCTGTGGACTAAAACACTGTAGGTTCCTGACCTTGTTCCTCATTAATGTCATCATGCTCAGAGATTGAAAAGAGTACAGTAAAACGCACCACATCCGCGTATAATGGGGTTTTTCACTGTTTTAAACTTCAGCCCAGGGGCCAATTGTGGCCCACAGCTATGTTGTTAATGCAGTGTTTCCCACACATTCATTTATTTGTGGCGGCCCACCACGAAATAATTATGTCCGCCATTATATATTTTTTTGTCCTGTCCAGCTTCTCAGGCAAATCATATAGTTGATGTAGATGCCCATATCGGCTGTTCAGATTTACTTTACAAAAGAGAAGTGTAGGATACTTCTCTTGTTGCCTTATTTGTATTTGACCACTACTGTTTTCTGTTTATTTGTTACTGACTGTGCCTCTGTTTCACTTTATGTTGCTGGTAAATAATATGGTTGTAGTAGTAGGCTAAAGTTAAATGATTTAGTATGCACTAATTAAAGGGGCAGAGCTTTAAGAGACATTTTAGCTTTTATATTTTATAAGATATATTTTTGGTAAGAACCACAATTAATAAATGTATTTCAGTGAATAACTTATTGTTCAAATCTGTATATAAATATGTACATAAAGTGTTGTAATTATATTGTAAAATGGATGGATGGATGGACGCTTAAAACAAAACTGTTATTAAATATATATAAAATATATATAAATAATAGGTGTATAAATGACACAATATGTTATTGCATACGTCAGCAGACTAATTAGGAGTAGGGATGTCCGATAATGGCTTTTTGCCGATATGCCGATATTGTCCAACTCTTTAATTACCGATACCGATATCAACAGATACCGATATCAACCAATATATACAGTCGTGGAATTAACACATTATTATGCCTAATTTGGACAACCAGGTATGGTGAAGATAAGGTACTTTTTAAAAAAATGAATCAAATAAAATAAGATAAATAAATTAAAAACATTTTCTTGAATAAAAAAGAAAGTACAACAATATAAAAACTGTTACACAGAAACTAGTAATGAATGAAAATTAGTAAAATGAACTGTTAAAGGTTAGTACTATTAGTGGACCAGCAGCACGCACAATCATGTGTGCTTACGGACTGTATCCCTTGCAGACAGTATTGATATATATTGATATATAATGTAGGAAGCAGAATATTAATAACAGAAAGAAACAACCCTTTTGTGTGAATGAGTGTGAATGGGGGAGGGAGGTTTTTTGGGTTGGTGCACTAATTGTAAGTGTATCTTGTGTTTTTTATGTTGATTTAATTAAAAAAAACAAAAAACAAAACGATACCGATAATAAAAAAACTGATACCGATAATTTCCGATATTACATTTTAACGCATATATCGGCCGATAATTTCGGCAGGCCGATATTATCGGACATCTCTACTGTGGATGGATGTTAGCTGCCAGCTAGTTAGCCATGTCTTATAGCAGCTCTTCCTGAGGGTGTTTCAGTGTTATAACTTCACCTTTATCTTTACTTTTTACACCAAAACGCGTCCATTCTTCCCTTTTCTGTCTACACACTGTGTCTGCTTGTAAGCTCTCTGTGTGTGTGCGCTGCCGAACATGCTCCTCTGCTCGTAAAACCAGCAATGTCACGTCGTGCCCGGAAACGGGTACTTTTCAAACAGAGTATAGCACCCTTTTTGATTGATTAGCAGGGCGATACTATACTAGTAGCGGCAGCATGTTGTTGCATGCTTTGCCACAATTCCTTGTGTAGGCGGCAGCTCTTATCCGGTCCAGTCCACCCCACACAAAGGAGAAAGTTTCAATAGAACTTGCCACTGCTATTGCTGCCGCCGGAGGGAAAAAAAAAAAGAAGCTTTGAGGCAACGATGTTTGAATTTATACTTCATTGTCCTCCTAGGGGGGCCAAGCCTTGATGTGTTTTTGTGCTAACTGTAGAGACAAGCTGCCATACTGTCTGGCTGGACAAAAGCAGGATAACATGTTTTAGTCACTTCTCTCAGCAGGCGGCGACCATTTAAGGTTTGAATTGGAACCCTATCCTCTTAAAATACCGTGTAGAATCAGTAGTGACGGCGGCCCTTCTTTTCTGAATCAAGAACAGGCTTGCCACCTCAAGACTACACAATCAATGCACTAAAGCGCCTGACAGAAGAAGAAGAAGCAGGCGTACATGACCAGCACGCTAATGCCCGCCCGCCAGGACATTAAGTCTGTGATCTACGGCACAATTGCCCATTTTCCCCTCCTGTTTGGATGTGACAGTACACTTTGAGAGGGACGCTTTAAGACTTATTCATTGGACTTTAACGGTGCTTTAGTGCATCCTTCAGATCAGGCTTTTTCAACCACCCGTGTGCCGTGGGAGATGATCTAAATTCACCTATTTGGGTTAAAAATATTCTTTGCAAAGTAGTAATTATAGTCTGCAAATGACGTGTTGTTGTTTAGTGTCGGTGCTGTCTAGAGCTGGGCAGAGTAACCGTGTAATACTCTTCCATATCAGTAGGTGGCAGCCGGTAGCTAATTGCTTTGTAGATGTCGGGAGGCAGCGTGCAGGTAAGAAGGTGTCTAATGCTTAAACCAAAAATAAACAAAAAGGTGAGTGCCCTTAAGAAAAGGCATTGAAGCTTAGGGATGGCTATGCAGAACGAAACTAAAACTGAACTGGCTACAAAGTAAACAAAAACAGAATGCTGGACGACAGCAAAGACTTACTGTGGAGCAAAGACGGCGTCCACAATGTACATCCGAACATAATAATAATAATAATGGATTAGATTCTATATAGCGCTTTTTTATTATTAGTAGGGGTGTAACAATACGTGTATTTGTATTGAACCGTTTCGGTACAGGGTTTCCGGTTCGGTTCGGAGGTGTACCGAACGAGTTTCCACACGGACACATTAAGTAGCGTAACGCACGTTGTGTAAACAACGCACACCGAGGCACAACACACGGCATGCTAGCAGCTAACGGGCTAGGATAGACTGACCATACGTCCTCTTTTCACCGGACATGTCCTCTTTTGCGCAGCTGTCAGGGCGGAGTTTCTTAAATGCCTCAAATGTCCGGCATTTGGAGTTAGGGTTGCGTGTATTTTCAATGTACGTTCAGGGTTAAGAAGGGGTTGAAAACAAAACAAGGTTAAATGTAATTTAGAAAAAAGTTGCAATGTTGACTAATAAAACAAAGCTAGTTTTTTTTCTTTTAAACTGTCATTGCTCAAAACATAATATTGAATCAAAATCAATGTTATTATGAAAATGAACCGAACCGTGACCTCTAAACCCAACCGAAATTTTTGTGTACCGTTACACCCCTATGCAATATTCTTCCATATCAGTAGGTGGCAGCAGGTAGCTAATTGCTTTGTAGATTTCGGAAACAGCGGGAGGCAGTGTGCAGGTAAAAAGGTGTCTAATGCTTAAACCAAAAATAAACAAAAAGGTGAGTGCCCTTAAGAAAAGGCATTGAAGCTTAGGGATGGCTATGCAGAACGAAACTAAAACTGTACTGGCTACAAAGTAAACAAAAACAGAATGCTGGACGACAGCAAAGACTTACTGCGGAGAAAAGACGGCATCCACAATGTACATCCGAACATAATAGTAATAATAATGGATTAGATTTTATAAAGCGCTTTTCTATTATTAGATACTCAAAGCGCTTCACAGAGAAGTGGGAACCCATCATTCATTCACACCTGGTGGTGGTAAGCTACATTTGGAGCCACGGCTGCCCTGGGGTAGACTGGCGGAAGCGAGGCTGCCAGTTTGCACCCCTCCGACCACCACCTATCATTCATTCATCATTCAGTCACCAGTGTGAGCGGCACCGGGTGCAAAGGTGAAGTGTCCTGCCCAAGGACACAACGGAAGCAATCTGGATGTCAAGAGGCGGGGAGCGAACCTGCAACCCTCAGATTTCTGGCACGGGCGCTCTACCCACTACGCCATACCGCCCCATGGACAATCAACAATGTCCCCACAAAGAAGGATTAAAAACAACTGAAATATTCTTGATTGCTAAAACAAAGTAGATGCGGGGAAATATCGCTCAAAGGAAGACATGAAACTGCGACAGGAAAATACCAAAATAAAAGAGAAAAAGCCACAAAATAGGAGCGCAAGACAAGAAGTAAAACACTACACACAGGAAAACAGCAACAAAGTCCAAATAAGTCAGGGTGTGATGTGACAGGTGGTGACAGTACACCTACTTTGAGACAAGAGCTATAGTGATGCATGCTTGGTTATGCTTTAAAGCAGGGGTCACCAACGTGGTGCCCGCGGGCACCAGGTAGCCCGTAAGGACCAGATGAGTAGCCCGCTGGCCTGTTCTAAAAATAGCTCAAATAGCAGCACTTACCAGTGAGCTGCCATATTTTTTGAAATTGTATTTATTTACTAGCAAGCTGGTCTCGCTTTGCCCGACATTTTTAATTCTAAGAGAGACAAAACTCAAATAGAATTTGAGTTTTAAATAAATAAATTCATTAATTTTTTTACTTTGCTTCTTATAACTTTCAGAAAGACAATTTTAGAGAAAAAATACAACCTTAAAAATGATTTTAGGATTTTTAAACACATATACCTTTTTACCTTTTAAATTCCTTCCTCTTCTTTCCTGACAATTTAAATCAATGTTCAAGTAAATTTATCCTTTTTATTGCAAAGAATAATAAATACATTTTAATTTAATTCTTCATTTTAGCTTCTGTTTTTTCGACAAAGAATATTTGTGAAATATTTCTTCAAACTTATTATGATTAAAATTCAAAAAAGTTATTCTGGCAAATCTAGAAAATCTGTAGAATCAAATTTAAATCTTATTTCAAAGTCTTTTGAATTTCTTTTAAAAATGTTGTTCTGGAAATTCTAGAAGAAATAATGATTTGTCTTTGTTAGAAATATAGCTTGGTCCAATTTGTTATATATTCTAACAAAGTGCAGATTGGATTTTAACCTATTTAAAACATGTCATCCAAATTCTAAAATTAATTTTAGTCAGGAAAAATGACTAATGATGTTCCATAAATTATTTTTTTTTTTTTTTTTCAAAAAGATTCGAATTAGCTAGTTTTTCTCTTCTTTTTTTCGGTTGAATTTTGAATTTTAAAGAGTCGAAATTGAAGATAAACTATGTTTCAAAATTTAATTGTCATTTTTTTCGTGTTTTCTCCTCTTTTAAACCGTTCAATTAAGTGTAAATATCATTAATTATTAATAATAACATAGAGTTAAAGGTAAATTGAGCAAATTGGCTATTTCTGGCAATTTATTTAAGTGTGTATCAAACTGGTAGCCCTTCGCATTAATCACTACCCAAGAAGTAGCTCTTGCTTTCAAAAAGGTTGGTGACCCCTGCTTTAAAGTCATATCCAACAATTGGGACAACGACTTTTTACTGTCAACTGAGTTTTGTTTTTTAATGATTTCTGCTGGTGGTGTGCCTCCGCATTTTTTCTAACGCAGAAAATGTGCCTTGGCTCAGATTCTTTTTATACTGTTTCAGTTTGACAAATTCCTTAGTAAAACATCACCGCGTGGAGTTCCTGAGTCTGTTCAGCTGATTGCAGAGCTAGCTTCCCCATGTAGTGGGTCCACGACGGTGACTTCTGTTTTGTTTGACCAGCCGTTTTACTGCCGTGTTACAGACACCGTTTGGAAACAATTAAGGTATGTAAATAAACATTTACAAAATATTCATGTGCAAATAACTAATTTCACAACTGCGGCTTATAACCTGGTGCGACTAATATATGGTAAAATCTTTTTTTTTTCTTCTAAAATTTAGTGGGTGTTGCTTATATACCGGCGTGCTCTATCGTCTGGAAAATACAGTAATTAGGTTTGATGCCAAACTGTAAAGTGGCAACACAACGACGAGGATCTAAAGTCCGATTGGGCAGCGTAAATCCCTGTGATACAAGAAACTTGCACCTCCTGGGATCATTCCTGGTCATTAACTCGCAATTTAAGATCTCCAGAACAGATCAAGGTCAGGGTTTCCCCGACATGTAATTGGACATGCAAAAATAAACGCCACCACGCCCGAAAAATCCATTTTTTTCTAACGTGACTGTACATTTAAGTAATATACAGTATTGTACGAATGGACATATAGCTAATTATTAGCACGCTATTGACTAACGATGCACCGAAAATTTGGCCGCAGAAAAACCCTTTTGGACCAGCGAAACAGCACCGCGGAAACAGGATGTAAGCAATAAGCGCGGGATTGTCCGGAGCGGAGGGAGCATGTCTGCGAGTGGACGTACGCGGATATATCCCAGATGTATCCAGTCGAGCCTCAGATGTGCAGAAATTAAAGAAAGAAAGTGCAGCGGTGCTAAGCAAGTGTGACATTGCTCTGTGGGGACATGGCATGACAGAAGTAAAGAGTCTTCAAACACCAGGAAAAGATGCACCATTTGTTGCTAGTGGTTTGTTTTTCAATAAAGAAAAAGTCACTAACAGGATTGGAGAAATCTCTAGAAACTTGAACAATTCCCAACAAAGTCCAGCCTGTGTAACAACGTACAAAAATAGAGCAAAATTACATTATAAGAAAATATATGTTAATACTAGGGATGCGTTAAAATGTAATATTGGAAATTATCGGTATCGTTTTTTTTATTATCTGTATCGGTTTTTTTGTTTTTTTAAAAAAAAATTAAATCAGCATAAAAAACACAAGATACACTTACAATTAGTGCACCAACCCAAAAAACCTCCCTCCCCCCATTTCTTTCTGTTATCAATATTCTGGTTCCTACATTATATATCAATATATATCAATACAGTCTGCAAGGGATACAGTCCGTAAGCACACATGATTGTGCGTGCTGCTGCTCCACTAATAGTACTAACCTTTAACAGTTCATTTTACTCATTTTCATTCATTACTAGTTTCTATGTAACTGTTTTTATATTGTTGTACTTTCTTTTTTATTCAAGAAAATGTTTTTAATTTAGTTATCTTATTTATTTATTTATTTTTTTAAAAGTACCTTATCTTCACCATACATGGTTGTCCAAATTAGACATAATAATGTGTTAATTACACGACTGCATATATCGGTTGATATCGGTATCGGTTGATATCGGTATCAGTAATTAAAGCGTTGGACAATATCGGATATCGGCAAAAAGCCATTATCGGACATCCCTAGTTAATACTAATTACTAAAAGCACAGACGTCTTTCTAAATCTATATATAACTTTTTGGTTTTTAACCTTTTTGAAGAAAATATATGCATAATCTCCAATGATGCAAAGGATACAATTACACCAGAGGTGGCCATTACGTGGATGGCCAGCTAGCGGTGGATGGTGGAGGGTGTGTCAGTCCATCGCCAGACAGCCATTAAACAAATACCGGTAGACCTAAAAATGATCATTCATTAATCTCCACCAAGACGTGACTTTGGTCACTTGATGGACATTCACGGCACCCGAGGGTCTTGTGAGATGACGCTGGCTGCTGCCAGATCATTGTTAAGAAAAAATGACAGACAGGAAGGCGAGAAACACTTTTTATTTCAACATACCTGCCGTCAAAACTCTAAAGACCGACTGCACAGTTCCTGTCTTCACAATAATAGCCCTGCTTCATCCTGCCTGCGCTAACAAAATAAGAGTCTCCGAAAGCTAGCAAAGCTAGGGAGTTTGCCGCCAATGTATTTCTTGTAAAGTGCATAAAAAGGAGTATGGAAGCTGGACAAACTTTCATGTGGTATTGGACAGAAAGGAGGACTTTTTTCCTCCTCCATTGTAAAATGTGGAGGTTATCATCACTACTGTCTAGGGATGTCCGATAATATCGGCTTATCGGCCGATAAATGCGTTAAAATGTAATATCGGAAGTTATCGGTATCGGTTTTTTTATTATCTGTAACGTTTTTTTTTTTGTTTTTTGTTTTTTTTTAATTAAATCAACATAAAAAACACAAGATACACTTACAATTAGTGCACCAACCAAAAAAACCTCCCTCCCCCATTTCTTTCTGTTATCAATATTCTGCTTCCTACATTATATATCGATATATATCAATACAGTCTGTAAGGGATACAGTCCGTAAGCACACATGATTGTGCGTGCTGCTGCTCCACTAATAGTACTAACCTTTAACACTTCATTTTTACTCATTTTCATTAATGACTAGTTTCTATGTAACTGTTTTTATATTGTTTTACTTTCTTTTTTATTCAAGAAAATGTTTTTAATTTAGTTATCTTATTTTATTATTATTTTTTAAAAGTACCTTATCTTCACCATACATGGTTGTCCAAATTAGACATAATAATGTGTTAATTCCACGACTGCATATATCGGTTGATATCGGTATCGGCTGAGATCGGTATCGGTAATTAAAGAGTTGGACAATATCGGAATATCGGATATCGGCAAAAAGCCATTATCGGACATCCCTAGTTAATACTAATTACTAAAAGCACAGACGTCTTTCTAAATCTATATAGAACTTTTTGGTTTTTAACCTTTTTGAAGAAAATATATGCATAATCTCCAATGGTGCAAAGGATACAATTACGCCAGAGGTGGCCATTACGTGGATGGCCAGCTAGCGGTGGAGGGTGGAGGGTGTGTCAGTCCATCGCCAGACAGCCATTAAACAAATAAACCTAAAAATGATCAATCATTAATCTCCACCAAGACGTGACTTTGGTCACTTGATTGACATCCACGGCACCCGAGGGTCTTGTGAGATGACGCTGGCTGCTGCCAGATCATTATTAAGAAAAAACGACCGACAGGAAGGCGAGAAACACTTTTTATTTCAACCGTACCTGCTGTCAAAACTCTAAAGACCGACTGCACAGTTCCTGTCTTCACAATAATAGCCCTTCTTCATCCTCCCTGCGCTAACAAAATAAGAGTCTCCGAAAGCTAGCAAGCTAGGGAGTTTGCCGCCAATGTATTTCTTGTAAAGTGCATAAAAAGGAGTATGGAAGCTGGACAAACTTTCATGTGGTATTGGACAGAAAGGAGGACTTTTTTTCCTCCTCCATTGTAAAATGTGGAGGTTATCATCACTACTGTCTAGGGATGTCCGATAATATCGGCATGCCGATATTATCGGCCGATAAATGCGTTAAAATGTAATATCGGAAATTATCGGTATCGGTTTTTTTATTATCTGTATCGTTTTTTTTTTTATTAAATGAACATAAAAAACACAAGATACACTTACAATTAGTGCACCAACCCAAAAAACCTCCCTCCCCCCATTTCTTTCTGTTATCAATATTCTGCTTCCTACATTATATATCAATATATATCAATACAGTCTGCAAGGGATACAGTCCGTAAGCACACATGATTGTGCGTGCTGCTGCTCCACTAATAGTACTAACCTTTAACAGTTAATTTTACTCATTTTCATTAATTACTAGTTTCTATGTAACTGTTTTTATATTGTTGTACTTTCTTTTTTATTCAAGAAAATGTTTTTAATTTAGTTATCTTATTTTTTTTTA
Organism: Entelurus aequoreus; assembly: GCF_033978785.1. NCBI lineage: Eukaryota > Metazoa > Chordata > Actinopteri > Syngnathiformes > Syngnathidae > Entelurus > Entelurus aequoreus. Next base: position 44,645,113 of record NC_084752.1, on the reverse strand, counting down.
TTTTTTTTTAAAAGTACCTTATCTTCACCATACATGGTTGTCCAAATTAGACATAATAATGTGTTAATTCCACGACTGCATATATCGGTTGATATCGGTATCGGTTGATATCGGTATCAGTAATTAAAACGTTGGACAATATCGGATATCGGCAAAAAGCCATTATCGGACATCCCTAGTTAATACTAATTACTAAAAGCACAGACGTCTTTCTAAATCTATATATAACTTTTTGGTTTTTAACCTTTTTGAAGAAAATATATGCATAATCTCCAATGATGCAAAGGATACAATTACGCCAGAGGTGGCCATTACGTGGATGGCCAGCTAGCGGTGGATGGTGGAGGGTGTGTCAGTCCATCGCCAGACAGCCATTAAACAAATAGACCTAAAAATGATCATTCATTAATCTCCACCAAGACGTGACTTTGGTCACTTGATGGACATTCACGGCACCCGAGGGTCTTGTGAGATGACGCTGGCTGCTGCCAGGTCATTATTAAGAAAAAATGACCGACAGGAAGGCGAGAAACACTTTTTATTTCAACATACCTGCCGTCAAAACTCTAAAGACCGACTGCACAGTTCCTGTCTTCACAATAATAGCCCTTCTTCATCCTGCCTGCGCTAACAAAATAAGAGTCTCCGAAAGCTAGCAAGCTAGGGAGTTTGCCGCCAATGTATTTTTTGTAAAGTGCATAAAAAGGAGTATGGAAGCTGGACAAACTTTCATGTGGTATTGGACAGAAAGGAGGACTTTTTTCCCTCCTCCATTGTAAAATGTGGAGGTTATCATCACTACTGTCTAGGGATGTCCGATAATATCGGCTTATCGGCCGATAAATGCGTTAAAATGTAATATCGGAAATTATCGGTATCGGTTTTTTTATTATCTGTATCGTTTAGTTTTTTTTAATTAAATCAACATAAAAAACACAAGATACACTTACAATTAGTGCACCAACCCAAAAAACCTCCCTCCCCCATTTCTTTCTGTTATCAATATTCTGCTTCCTACATGATATATCAATATATATCAATACAGTCTGCAAGGGATACAGTCCGTAAGCACACATGATTGTGCGTGCTGCTGCTCCACTAATAGTACTAACCTTTAACACTTCATTTTACTCATTTTCATTAATTACTAGTTTCTATGTAACTGTTTTTATATTCTTTTACTTTCTTTTTTATTCAAGATAATGTTTTTAATTTAGTTATCTTATTTTATTATTATTTTTAAAAAAAGTACCATATCTTCACCATACCTGGTTGTCCAAATTAGGCATAATAATGTGTTAATTCCACGACTGCATATATCGGTATCGGTAATTAAAGAGTTGGACAATATCGGAATATCGGATATCGGCAAAAAGCCATTATCGGACATCCCTACTACTGTCTGATTCCAATCAATGCAAGTCATCACAATCATACCAACTTATATTCTTGTCTTCATGAAAGAAAGGAATGTTAAACATGCTTGTATTATCATGAAACACATTTCACTTGTTAACCTCTCTTTCATAAATAAATCAATATAAATTATAATTATTATTTTTTAATTATTATTATTATTACTATTTTATTTTTATTTTTTTTTAACACTGTGGCACTTTGAGGTTGTTTGCTCAACGTAAAGTGCTTTTTTACAAATAAAATCTATTATTATTATTATTATTAAATATATGAATGAGGTAGATCCCCTCCACTTGGTACATTGAAAAGTAGCTCGCCTGCAGAAAAAGTGTGGCCACCCCTGGATGACATCATATTAATTGTTTAGCGGCCCGCCACACATTCCGGAGATGCCATTGCAAAAATCAAAAAAACATTAAAAAAGTGGAATGAGGTGAAATCTAACTAGAAAACGTTGCAATGTTGATACAAAGCTGCCATGCAGGCTGTTTTTTTTATTTTGTCTATCTTTATTTTCCTTTTTTTGCCATTGCTCAAAAAACAAAAAAAGACACAAAATCAATAATAATGAATTATTGACATCTTCAAGGCTCCAATGACTTCAAATATTTCCCATTAAAATGTTTTATGTGGAAAAATATTGCATATATTGTGTGGTTGCCATATAAAAACATCCAAGTTTTCTTTGACAAAAGAGCATAAAACAAACAAAATAATAGTTCAAACGTAAAATGGACAGATGTATCTGAAGTTGATCTCGTAACTTAAGTGTTGAAAGTAGGGCTGCAACAACTAATCGATTAAAATCGATTATAAAAATAGTTGCCGATTATTTTAGTCATCGATTCGTTGGATCTATGCTATGTGCATGCGCAGAGGTTATTTTTTATTTATTTTTTTAATTAAATTTTTTTTTATTTTTTTTATTTTTTTTACTAAACCTTTATTTATAAACTGCAACATGTACAAACAGCTGAGAAACAATAATCAAAATAAGTATGGTGCCAGTATGCTGTTTTTTTTCAATAAAATACTGGATAGGATAGAAATGTAGTTTGTCTCTTTTATCCGATTATCAATCGATTAATCAAAGTAATAATCGACAGATTAATCGATTATCAAATTAATCGTTAGTTGCAGCCCTAGTTGAAAGTAAAACAAATAATAATAAAAATGTATCACTTCATGAGTGGGGTACCTTTTGGATCCCAAAGATATTTAGTGGGATTTTATTGATCTTTTCACTGTGATTAATCAAAAATAATAATGAAAATAAAATCAATGGTGTCATGCATTATTGATCTTTTCAGGGCTCCAATGACTTCACATCAAACATTGCTTTCTAAATGTTTTGGGCGGTGGGGGAAATACTGCATATTTCACTTTTACTATAAAAAACAAAGTTGTCTTTGACAGAAAAGGCATTTATAATAATAGGCAATAATTAGAGATGTCCGATAATATCGGCCGGCTGATATTATCGGCCGATAAATGCTTTAAAATGTAATATTGGAAATTATCGGTATCGTTTTTTTTATTATTGGTATCGTTTTTTGTTTTTTATTATCTATTTATTTTTATTTTTTATTAAATCCACATAAAAAACACAAGATACACTTACAATTAGTGCACCAACCCAAAAAACCTCCCTCCCCCCATTTCTTTCTGTTATCAATATTCTGCTTCCTACATTATATATCAATATATATCAATACAGTCTGCAAGGGATACAGTCCGTAAGCACACATGATTGTGCGTGCTGCTGCTCCACTAATAGTACTAACCTTTAACACTTCATTTTACTCATTTTCATTCATTACTAGTTTCTATGTAACTGATTTTATATTGTTTTACTTTCTTTTTTATTCAAGAAAATGTTTTTAATTTATTTATCTTATTTTATTTTATTAATTTAAAAAAAAAAGGACCTTATCTTCACCATACATGGTTGTCCAAATTAGGCATAATAATGTGTTAATTCCACAACTGTATACATCAGTATCGGTTGATATCGGTATCGGTAATTAAAGAGTTGGACAATATCGGAATATTGGATGTCGGCAAAAAGCCATTATCGGACATCCCTAGCAATAATCATTTGACTTGTTTTTAACATTTTAATGACTGAGACCCTTTACGGGCCCCAGGATCCCTAATTGTTAAAAAAAAAATCTATATATTTTGTTATGGTATGAAAATGAAAAATATCAAAATGTCCCCCGCATGCTTAAATTTTTCTCGTGTGCGGCCCTCAGTGGAAAAAGTTTGGACACCCCTGGTCTAGTCTCTTATGTGAATGAGCTAAATAATATTTGATATTTTACGCTAATGTGTTAATCATTTCACACATAAGTCGCTCCTGAGTATAAGTCGCACCCCCGCCCAAACTATGAAAAAAAACTGCCACTTATAGTCAGAAAAATACGGTAGTTACCTAGCACCAACCCAAGACAACACGCCGGATTGTAGTCAGCTGGAGGCGTGTCTTAATGAAATCAAACAATGGATGTCCGCTAACTTTTTGCAACTCAACGCTAAGAAAACGGAAATGCTGATTATCGGTCCTGCTCAACACCAACATCTATTTAATAATACCACCTTAACATTTGACAACCAAACGATTAAACAAGGCGACTCGGTAAAGAATCTGGGTATTATCTTCCACCCAACTCTCTCGTTTGAGTCACACCTTAAGAGTGTTACTAAAACGGCCTTCTTTCATCTCCGCAATATCGCTAAAATTTGTTCCATTTTGTCCACAAGCGATGCTGAGATCATTATCCATGCGTTCGTTACGTCTCGTCTCGATTACTGTAACATATTATTTTCGGGCCTCCCTATGTCTAGCATTAATAGATTACAGATGGTACAAAATGCGGCTGCTAGACTTTTGACAAAAACAAGAAAGTTTGATCATATTACGCCTATACTGGCTCACTTGCACTGGCTTCCTGTGCACTTAAGATGCGACTTTAAGGTTTTACTACTTACGTATAAAATATTACACGGTCAAGCTCCTGCCTATCTCGCCGATTGTATTGTACCATATGTCCCGGTAAGAAATCTGCGTTCAAAGAACTCCGGCTTGATTGATTACTATCAAGGTTTCGCTTCGACGAAGCAGATTGCACTTGCTTTAATTTGTGTTGGCTATCGGCATTTGAGAAAATGCCAACATTCGGTCGGTACATTTTTATGTGTGCAATTACTGCCTAATAGGGATGATACTCGAAACCGGTTTTCCCGGTTGTTTGATAAGAAAAGAACCGAGTCCTCGGACTCGAATCCCTTTTTGAGAACCGGTACCCGTTATCGAGACCACTATAGTAAAGGAAAAGAGTTGATTCTTTATTCGAATCCCGTCCCGACCAGAAATGCTCCGTGGGACATCACAAGAAATGACGTCACGTAGCTCAGTCATTAGGCGCAGATAGCGAATGCAGGAAAACAATGGACGGGAAAAAGCGCTCCAAGGTGTGATAAAGTTCAAAACAAAAGGTATAATCCAATGAATAACTTTACTGAGAGATTTGAGCAGGGTAAAACACATGACCAACACTTTTACCACCAACCGGAAACATAGCAACCAGGCTAGCAACGCACCTCCTTTACGGCAGCTGTCGCAACGTTCTTAAAACAACCGCAGCACATACATATATATACAACATATCTCCCTTTTTTAACTGTTGTTTTTCTTTCCTTGTAAACAAAACAAAATCACACTGTAGATGTGTTGTCTGTCTGATTATAAATAATGCAGACGAGGCGTGTTGGCTGAGTTCTTGACGTTTACTTTCACAGCGTGGCAACATGCAACACTTTTCGGGGCTACCGCGCATGCTCGTCACTCCCGTTGCATGCTGGGTAGTGTAGTTGTTATATTCTCTAGCTCATAACATTTTTCCCCCTATAAAGAAATAATGTTAACTCAATAAAGTGTATTTCTTTTTTTTAGCCTTAACTTTTCATTTATTAGCATTGTAACCACATTTGCAAACAACTTTTCTCTTCATAGAATGTTCTTTCGATAAAGAAATAAAGTGCAAAAATGTCAAAGCGTCATAACAAACAGTTATGTTCCAATAGCAGCAGAAGTGCACTTTTTGGAGAGCGGTATTATTTCCAGTTTTGTGCCCAAGGGACTGATTTTATTTAACACTATATTATTATTTATACACCTATAGTGATCACAGAGACAGGTTGTTTTTGTGTTACTGTATATATTTGTTTCTCTGAAAAATCCCACTTAATATACTTTGGGTAACAACAGTCAATATTTATTTATTTTATTTTATTTTTTTAGGGGGGGTAACAGTCAATATTTATTTATTTATTAGATTTTATTTCTTTATTATATAATAAAAGTGAGCTTTTGTTAAACCAAATATTGTGTGTTTTTTTCCATATACAACAACCTATCTGGACTAATCGGCTCGAACTCGATAATTCCTTATCAAACATCATCCCTACTGCCTAACATTTGATTTGAATTCACAGATGTTCACTGATAGCTCGCTTACCACCAGTGCCATCCACATCACAGTTTGACAATCGGCACACTTTTCCATACGGCAAACCTTATTGTGCTCGTCTATAATCCGCAGTTCACAAAGCAGAGGGAGAAAGAGATTACATGTACAAAAACGCCGACAGATGTAGCCCGAATGTCCTCCAAAGAAAGGAGGCGTGTTTCTTTAACACGTCTCAGTGTGTGTGTGTGTGTGTGTGTGTGTGTGTGTGTGTGTGTGTAGGGGTTAGGGGGTATTTGTGTTTGTGGTGGAGATCAGGCTCCACAAACTGAGCGCCTTGTTCTTCAAGTGGTGATCTCACAGCAATGGCAGTTCCAAAGGGGTGTGTGTGTACTGTATGTGTGTGTGTGTGTTTTGTATTGAAGCGGCAGAGAGAAAAGGCGTGTTCGGCGGGAAGAGGAGAGAGTGTGTGAGTGTGTGTGAGGGAACATCAAAGAAAATAAGAGGCGTTGAAGAAAAAATATACAACAAGCCTCTTCTTGTGTGTGTGTGTGTGTGTGTGTGTGTGTGTGTGTGTGTGTGTGTGTGTGTGTGTGTGTGTGTGTGAAAGAAGAATGTTTGCAAATGGACTAATGAGTGCTTCCGCCGCAGCCTTCTTTTCATTGCCTATCTGGCGCCCCAACGCACGACAGATGGACGGACGGATGGATGCTGGCGGGAAAAAGTTGCGGGTATTTTTAAAGACAGCCGTCACTCACGCATGATCGGTCTCGACAGACAGCGGCAACATCCCGCCAACATATACTGGGTTTTACCATTTATTGTCATTTTCAAAAATGGATGCTCTGCAGGGCGGGCCAGCTCCACATATTACTGCGCTTGCCTTCATGTTGGTGTTCCACGGCCGCCTTGAAGGATGCCCTACCTCACACGGGCTGACACAGTGACCCATTATCTGGGGTCCCAGCCCGGGGGCACATGCAAAATGTCACAGGGGGGGGGGGTGACGGAGGTGGGAGAGTCCAACGGGCAACAGATCACATGCAAGACAAGTGCAGACAAATTGAAGCCCAAAGGACAAGCAGTAGAAAATGGATGGATGGATGGAGTTTTGGGGACTATCTATGACTGTATTAGTGCAGGCCTGAGCATTTATTTTCACTCGGGGGCCACATTTAGAGAAAAAAATGTGTCTGGGGGCCGGTATATCTATCTATCTATGTATATATTGGTCGGAGGGGCCGTAGGCGCAAATTGGCTGCCACGCTTCCGTCAGTCTACCCCAGGGCAGCTGTGGCTACGAAAGTAGCTTACCACCACCAGGTGTGAATGAATGATGGGTTTTTAACATGTAAAGCGACTTTGGGTACTTAGAAAAGCGCTATATAAATCCCAGGTATTATTATTATTATTATATATATTGTATATACTGTATTAGGGCTGCAACTAACGATTAATTTGATAATCGATTAATCTTTCGATTATTACTTCGATTAATCGATTAATAATCGGATAAAAGAGGCCAACTACATTTCTATCCTTTCCAGTGTTTTATTGAAAAAAAAACAGCATACTGGCACCATACTCTTTTTGATTATTGTTTCTTAGCTGTTTGTACATGTTGCAGTTTATAAATAAAGGTTTATTTAAAAAAAAAAAAAAAAAAAAAAAAAAAAAAATTAAATTAAAAAAAAATAATAATAAAGCCTCTGCGCATGCGCATAGCATAGATCCAACGAATAGATGACTAAATTAATCGGCAACTATTTTTATAATCGATTTTAATCGATTTAATCGATTAGTTGTTGCAGCCCTATACTGTATATATATATAAATATGCGCACGCACACGCACACACACACACACACACACACACACACACACACACACACACACACACACACACACACACACACACACACACACACACACACACACACACACACACACACACACACACACACAAGCTGTGAAAATGTGCTGTACAGTATGTGTGTTTGGGTCCTAACACTAATACACAACCTCACAATAATGTCTGATTGAAAGCTAAAAACGTTATGACAGACCCGCCTTAAAAAAACGGGATGGAATTTTACACTTTTCTACTGAATGAGACACCCAGAAAGTTCATGACAATAATGTGGGATTTACAATATTAACTATGACACATAAAACACTGAATATTGACAACATATGAACGTCGACCCTCTTTTCCTTCTCGATCTACATTTACAATCAAGCGAAACAAAACGAAAATGCCACAAACACGGCGAAATATGAACGGGAAGAGTAAAAAAAAAAACCCCACCTACAATCTGATATGTCAGTTTTATTGCAGAACTTTGTTGTGAAATTCTCCTTCCACGTCTGTCCCTGACACCCACATTTCAGGCTCTAGATCAGTGGTTCTTAACCTGGGTTGGATGGAACCCTAGGGGTTCGGTGAGTCGGGCTCAGGGGTTCGGCGGAGGTCAAAACACACCCGACTCATCGTGTAAATAAAAACTTCTCCCTATCGGCGTGTTACGGACACGGCAACAGCAGAAGTCAGACTGATTTGCAGGTGTGTCATTTGTTGTGAGTTTATGCACTGTGTTGGTTTTGTTGTTTGAACAAGGTGATGTTCATGCATGGTTCATTTTGTAAACCAGTTTTTGGTAACACTTTAGTATGGGGAACATATTCACCATTAATTAGTTGCTTATTAACATGCAAATTAGTAACATATTGGCTCTTAACTAGTCATTATTAAGTACTTATTAATGCCTTATTCGGCATGGCCTTATTATAACACTAACCCTCTAACCCTGACCCTAACCCTAACCAAATAACTGTAAAATAAGTCTTTGTTACTTAGAATATGTTCCTCATACTAAAGTGTTACCAAAAACATATAACTTTGTCTTGAATTTGAAAAAAAAAAACATTTTATTTGTCACTAAAGAAGGGTTGGGTGAATGCGCATATGAAACTGGTGGGGTTCGGTACCTCCAGCAAGGTTAAGAACTAGGGATGTCCGATAATGGCTTTTTGCCGATATCCGATATTCCGATATTGTCCAACTCTTTAATTACCGATACCGATATCAACTGATACCGATATCAACCGATATATACAGTCGTGGAATTAACACATTATTATGCCTAATTTGGACAACCAGGTATGGTGAAGATAAGGTCCTTTTTAAAAAAAATAATAAAATAAGATAACTAAAATAAAACATTTTCTTGAATAAAAAAGAAAGTAAAACAATATAAAAACAGTTACATAGAAACTAGTAATGAATGAAAATGAGTAAAATGAAGTGTTAAAGGTTAGTACTATTAGTGGAGCAGCAGCACGCACAATCATGTGTGCTTACGGACTGTATCCCTTGCAGACTGTATTGATATATATTGATATATAATGTAGGAAGCCGATTATTTGGGTTGGTGCACTAATTGTAAGTGTATCTTGTGTTTTTTATGTTGATTTAATAAAAAAAACCAAAAAAAAACAAACAAAAAAACGATACCAATAATAAAAAAAAACGACACCGATAATTTCCGATATTACATTTTAAAGCATTTATCGGCCGATAATATCGGCAGGCCGATATTATCGGACATCTCTAATTTTTATATCTTTTTTTCCATATAGTTCAAGAAAGACCACAACAAATGAGCAATATTTTGCACTGTTATACAATTTAATAAATCAGAAACTGATGACATAGTGCTGTATTTTACTTCTTTATTTTTTTTTTTTTAACCAAAAATGCTTTGCTCTGATTAGGGGGTACTTGAATTAAAAAAATGTTTATAGTGGGTACATCACTGAAAAAAGGTTGAGAACCACAGACTTAGAATATGTTCCCCTAGTCTCCAAATAACTCTAAATTAAGTCTTTGTTACTTAGAATATGTTCCCCATACTAAAGTGTTACCAAAAATATATAACTTTGTCTTGAATTTGAAAAAAAAAAAAGTTTTTTATTTTTCACTAAAGAAGGGTTGGGTGAATGCGCATATGAAACTGGTGGGGATCGCTACCTCCAACAAGGTTAAGAACTAGGGATGTCCGATAATGGCTTTTTGCCGATATCCGATATTCCGATATTGTCCAACTCTTTAATTACCGATACCGATATCAACCGATATATGCAGTCGTGGAATTAACACATTATTATGCCTAATTTGGACAACCAGGTATGGTGAAGATAAGGTACTTTTTAAAAAAAATAATAAAATAAGATAACTAAATTAAAACATTTTCTTGAATACTAAAGAAAGTAAAACAATATAAAAACACTTACATAGAAACTAGTAATTAATGAAAATGAGTCAAATGAAGTGTTAAAGGTTAGTACTATTAGTGGAGCAGCAGCACGCACAATCATGTGTGCTTACGGACTGTATCCCTTGCAGACTGTATTGATATATATTGATATATATTGTAGGAACCAGAATATTGATAACAGAAAGAAATGGGGGAGGGAGGTTTTTTGGGTTGGTGCACTAATTGTAAGTGTATCTTGTGTTTTTTATGTTGATTTAATAAAAAAAAAAAATTAAAAAAACGATAGATAACAAAAAAACCGATACCGATAATTTCCCATATTACATTTTAACGCATTTATCGGCCGATAATATCGGACATCCCTATTAAGAACCACTGCTCTAGAAACACTCTGTGGAAACCATCCCCACCCACAGTGCTTGGTGCCTCGTGGCTTACATTACCATAGAAACTAATTACATGACCATATTAACTAATTAGATGTGGGCTCTGTACCGAGGATGTCGTTGTGGCTTGTGCAGCCCTTTGAGACACTTGGGATTTAGGGCTATAGAAATAAACATTGATTGATTGATTAGATGACCACAGTAACTAATTCAATGACCATAGTAACTAATTAGATGACCATAGTAACTAATTAAATGACCATAATAACTAATTAAATGACCATAGTAGCTAATTAAATGACCATAGTAACTAATTAGATGACCATAACAACTAGTATATCATGCAAAAGCGCAGATTCCAAGCATAGAAAGACTTAGTATAGTAGAAGACTTCCGGTCATTATAAAAGATGAGTGCACATCATAATGGCAGCTACACTTTACATCTTAAAGATATAAAGATATTATTTGGGAATGTCCGGCGGGCCAGATTGAAAAGCTCAACGTGCCACATGTGGCCCCCGCGCCTTAGTTTGCCCAGCTTTGCATTAGTGCTACACCATTTGACATGTTCGGGGAGTAGTAAATGTTAATGAAGTATTTGATGTGAAATAGGATGCTAGATATGGTATTAAAGGCCCAGGCTGTCCCTGGAGGTGTGCAGCACGCCGCTATGTCCTCCTCCGCAGTGACCGAACACCCTGCCCCGCGTTCCATCCTCATCATCATCACCATACTAATACAAAGAGCAAGAGGAGGGGAACACAATGCGGCGGGATCGCGTCTTTTTTACTCACTTTGTAGAAAATCATCTTCAAAGTGCCGTAGAACCCCATGGTGGTGGGAGAAGGCGGCCGGTGATGGTCCTCGGCGACGCGGGGTGAGATGTGGCTAAACTGCGGGGGCAGCTAGATCCGACGCCGCCTCTGGTGTGAGCATGCTGGGGGGGGGGGAGGAGGCACGTCACCGGACAGGCGGGCGCTTATATCCCCCGCGAGTGTGGCGGAAAAAAAGGCGAAAAGCGGAGAGCCAGAACACGCTCCGCCGCCGGAGGTTGTGGTGCGTGTGGAAGGCAGAGAGCGAGTGAAGTGAGGGGAGGGGAGGAGCAGCGAGCAGAGTCCTGCTCACTCCGCCTCTTCCTCCGCCAGGACGTGACAGCCCCCCCCAGTGGAGAGGAATGGTGCAGCTCCCACACTTGTTGCTGCTCCACACCAACTACCAAGTCATGCACCACGCCCAACACCCGGGTCCATACATGCACCGCTCATGTCGATATCACAGGCAGTATCAGTATCGACTACAAACTATAGAGCAGGGGTCAGCAACCTTTTTGAAAGCAAGAGCTACTTCTTGGGTAGTGATTAATGCGAAGGGCTACCAGTTTGATACACACTTCAATAAATTGCCAGAAATAGCCAATTTGCTCAATTTACCTTTAACTCTATGTTATTATTTATAATTAATGATATTTACACTTAATTGAACGGTTTAAAAGAGGAGAAAACACGAAAAAAAAATGACAATTACATTTTGAAACATAGTTTATCTTCAATTTCGACTCTTTAAAATTCAAAATTCAACCGAAAAAAAAGAAGAGAAAAACTAGCGAATTCGAATCTTTTTGAAAAAATTAAAAAAAAGAATTTATGGAACATCATTAGTCATTTTTCCTGATTAAGATTAATTTTAGAATTTTGATGACATGTTTTAAAATAGGTTAAAATCCAATCTGCACTTTGTTAGAATATATAACAAATTGGACCAAGCTATATTTCTAACAAAGACAAATCATTATTTCTTCTACATTTTCCATGACAAAATTTTTTAAAGAAATTAAAAAGACTTTGAAATAAGATTTAAATTTGATTCTACAGATTTTCTAGATTTGCCAGAATATTTTTTTGGAATTTTAAATCATAATAAGTTTGAAGAAATATTTCACAAATATTCTTCGTCAAGAAATTAGAAACTAAAATGAAGAATTAAATTAAAATGTATTTATTATTCTTTACAATAAAAAAATATATATATTTGAACATTGATTTAAATTGTCAGGAAAGAAGAGGAAGGAATTTAAAAGGTAAAAAGGTATTCGTGTTTAAAAATCCTAAAATCATTTTTAAGGTTGCATTTTTTCTCTAAAATTGTCTTTCTGAAAGTTATAAGAAGCAAAGTAAAAAAATAAATGAATTTATTTAAACAAGTGAAGACCAAGTCTTTAAAATATTTTCTTGGATTTTCAAATTCTATTTGAGTTTTGTCTCTATTAGAATTAAAAATGTCGGGCAAAGTGAGACCAGCTTGCTAGTAAATAAAAAAAAATAAAAAAAATAGAGGCAGCTCACTGGTAAGTGCTGCTATTTGAGCTATTTTTAGAACAGGCCAGCGGGCTACTCATCTGGTCCTTACGGGCTACCTGGTGCCCGCGGGCACCGCGTTGGTGACCCCTGATATAGAGTGATATAGTGTTGTCCTGATGCCAATATTTTAAAGTTAAAGTTTGCTATCCATACACTTGGATAAAACGGAATCCATCCTACAAACCCCGTTTCCATATGAGTTGGGAAATTGTGTTAGATGTAAATATAAACGGAATACAATGATTTGCTAATCCTTTTCAAGCCATATTCAGTTGAATATGCTACAAAAGACAACATATTTCATGTTCAAACTGATAAAAAAATTTTTTTTTGCAAATCATTAACTTTAGAATTTGATGGCAGCAACATGTGACAAAGAAGTTGGGAAAGGTGGCAATAAATACTGATAAAGTTGAGGAATGCTCATCAAACACTTATTTGGAACATCCCACAGGTGTGCAGGCAAATTGGGAACAGGTGGGTGCCATGATTGGGTGTAAAAGTAGATTCCATGAAATGCTCAGTCATTCACAAACAAGGATGGGGCGAGGGTCACCACTTTGTCAACAAATGCCTGAGCAAATTGTTGAACAGTTTAAGAACAACCTTTCTCAAGCAGCTATTGCAAGGAATTTAGGGATTTCACCATCTACGCTCCGTAATATCATCAAAGGGTTCAGAGAATGTGGAGAAATCACTGCACGTAAGCAGCTAAGCCCGTGACCTTCCATCCCTCAGGCTGTACTGCATCAACAAGCCACATCAGTGTGTAAAGGATATCACCACATGGGCTCAGGAACACTTCGAAACCCACTGTCAGTAACTACAGTTGGTCGCTACATCTGTAAGTGCAAGTTAAAACTCTCCTATGCAAGGCGAAAACCGTTTATCAACAACACCCAGAAACGCCGTCGGCTTCGCTGGGCCTGAGCTCATCTAAGATGGACTGATACAAAGTGGAAAAGTGTTCTGTGGTCTGACGAGTCCACATTTCAAATTGTTTTTGGAAACTGTGGACGTCAAAGAGGAAAAGAACCATCCGGATTGTTCTAGGGTGAAAGTGTAAAAGGCAGCATGTGTGATGGTATGGGGGTGTATTAGTGCCCAAGACATGGGTAACTTACACATCTGTGAAGGCACCATTAATGCTGAAAGGTACATACAGGTTTTGGAGCAACATATGTTGCCATCCAAGCAACGTTACCATGGACGCCCCTGCTTATTTCAGCAAGACAATGCCAAGCCACATGTTACAACAGCGTGGCTTCATAGTAAAAGAATGCGGGTACTAGACTGGCCTGCCTGTAGTCCAGACATTGAAAATGTGTGGCACCTAAAATAGCAGAAGGGAGACTGTTGAACAACTTAAGCTGTACATCAAGCAAGAATGGGAAAGAATTCCACTTCAAAAATGTGTCTCCTCAGTTCCCAAACCTTTACTGAGTGTTGTTAAAAGGAAAGGCCATGTAACACAGTGGTGAACATGCCCTTTCCCAACTACTTTGGCACGTGTTGCAGCCATGAAATTCTAACTTAATTATTATTTGCAAAAAAAAAATCAAGTTTATGAGTTTGAACATCAAAAATGTTGTCTTTGTAGCATATTCAACTGAATATGGCTTGAAAAGGATTTGCAAATCATTGTATTCCGTTTATATTTACATCTAACACAATATCCCAACTCATATGGAAACGGGGTTTGTATCATTGATTCATTCTTAAAATTTTAGCTGTCTAATAGATTTTATGTTTTTCTTTTATGTAATTGGCCATCCATACCCACATTTGTGGTATCATCCAAAACTAATGTAAAGTATCAAAGAAGAGAAGAATAAGTGATTGTTACATTTTAACAGAAGTGTAGATAGAATATGTTGAAACAGAAAGTAAGCAGATATTAACAGTAAATGAACAAGTAGATTAATAATACATTTTTACAGCTTGTCCTTTATAATGTGTACAAAATAATAGGTGTATAAATGACACAATATGTTACTGCATAGACTAATTAGGAGTCTTTGTTTGTTTACTTACTACTAAAAGACAAGTTGTCTAGTATGTTCACTATTTTATTTAAGCACTAAATTACAATAATTAACATGTGTTTAATGTATCCTAAGATTTTCTGTTCAAATAAAGCCAATAATGAACATTTTTGTGGTCCCCTTTATTTTGTATGGAAAAATATTTGTACCGGGCCAACACCGGTCTGACCTTGAAATGTTGACGACAACAATGTGCCTGTATGTGTCAAAAGAGGCTGAGTATGCAGTGTAGAGCAGCACAAGTGTACTGATGCACAACTATAGATCCTGGACAGTGTACCTGCACTTCAGGTACACGGCCAATATTTGCTCATGTCTGCATCTTGTTCAAATTTCAATAAGAAGTTGTTTGCCCACTGAGAGGAGTCAACAGTGCAAAGCATAATACATGGGATGACTCCATTAAACACCAAAAAAGCTCAGTCAACGATAATAATCTTTCAGACCATGATGCACCTGCTCATTTGCACACACTCTGAAAAGGGCCACTATTAGCCTTTCAGCGTGGCAGGTGAGAGCTGATTGATGCTGACCACTTAGCACAGCAGGTGGCTTCACAGCAATCACTGCAACTAAGTCTCACCTGGGAAAATGCAGACTTTTCTGACACTTTCTATGCCATTTTGTCCATGCATGGGCACAGGAGGAGGTAACAGGTGCCAGAAGGTGCAACTGGAGCGTTTGGAGCACACAGACGGCGGCACGTCAGACAAAAACGACGCGAGTTGTTTTGTGTGTGTGTGTGTGTGTGTGTGTGTGTGTGTGTGTGTGTGTGTGTGTGTGTGTGTGTGTGTGTGTATAAAGTGGCCCTGGTGTGAAAAGGCCACCTCGTTGCTCTCTGCTGGCCCAACCTTTACACAGCGCATTGGAATGCTTGGCATGCAGGAGTGGGGGGGGGGCTGTGGCCTTTCAATAGGCCAGCGTTTCCTTTGTCGCTCTTCTTCTGTCAAGTTTGTAAAGCATTAACCATACCCCCCCCCCCCTCCCCGATACTGACCACATGCTAATTCAGAACCCCAAAAGTGCAGTGGTCAGACGGGGTGTATTCCATGCAGAGCAGATGCTCTAAGTAAACACATATTACACTGCAGTGCATGTATAGATAGCTCCTGAGAAAATGCAAATGCTAACATTTTAGCTTTCTCACACAGCCTGCGGCTAAGAAAAGCATTTTTGCATGTGAGGTACTCCCAAAAGGATAGCATTAGGGTTTTTTTTAATATACGGTATCGCATAAAAATGACTAGAGATTTCCTATTCCAGTAAAAAATCCTTACTGTATATATTGGCAAGGGACAGTACATTTAGACCAGGGGTCAGCAACCTTTTTGAAAGCAAGAGCTACTTCTTGGGTACTGATTAATGCGAAGGGCTACCAGTTTGATACACACTTAAATAAATTGCCAGAAATAGCCAATTTGCTCAATATACCTTTAACTCTACGTTATTATTAATAATTAATGATATTTACACTTAATTGAACGGTTTAAAAGAGGAGAAAACACGAAAAAAATGACAATTAAATTTTGAAACAGTTTATTTTCAATTTCGACTCTTTAAAATTAAAAATTCAACCAAAAAAAAGGAGGAAAACAAGCTAATTCGAATCTTTTATGGAACATCATTAGTAATTTTTCCTGATTAAGATTCATTTTAGAATTTTGATGACATGTTTTAAAAAGGTTAAAATCCAATCTACACTTTGTTAGAATATATAACAAATTGGACCAAGTTATATTTCTAACAAAGACAAATCATTATTTCTTGTAGATTTTCCAGAACAAAAATTTTAAAAGAAATTCAAAAGACTTTGAAATAAGATTTAAATTTGATTCTACAGATTTTCTAGATTTGCCAGAATAATTTTTTTGAATTTTAATCATAATAAGTTTGAAGAAATATTTCACAAATATTCTTTGTCGAAAAAACAGAAGCTAAAATGAAGAATTAAATTAAAATGTATTTATTATTCTTTGCAATAAAAATTTAAAAAAATTACTTGAACATTGATTTAAATTGTCAGGAAAGAAGAGGAAGGAATTTAAAAGGTAAAAAGGTATATGTGTTAAAAATCCTAAAATAATTTTTAAGGTTGTATTTTTTCTCTAAAACTGTCTTTCTGAAAGTTATAAGAAGCAAAGGAAAAAAAAGAATGAATTTATTTAAACAAGTGAAGACCAAGTCTTTAAAATATTTTCTTGGATTTTCAAATTCTATTTGAGTTTTGTCTCTCTTAGAATTAAAAATGTCGAGCAAAGCGAGACCAGCTTGCTAGTAAATAAATACAATTTAGAAAATAGAGGCAGCTCACTGGTAAGTGCTGCTATTTGAGTTATTTTTAAGAACAGGCCAGCGGGCTACTCATCTGGTCCTTACGGGCTACCTGGTGCCCGCGGGCACCGCATTGGTGACCCCTGATTTAGATGCACAGGTAAAACTAAAAAAATTAGGAATTTTGTGTAAAAAATCACCCATTCAACTTCAAATGTGAAACTAATAATTGACATACACTTACAGGTGTGCTCATAAGTTGACATACCCTGGGAGAATTGATGATTTCTTGGCCATTCTTCAGAGAATATGAATGATAGCACAAAAACCTTTCTTCCACTCATGCTTAATGGTTGTGTGAAGCTATTTATTGGCAAACAACTGTGTTTACTCTTTTTAAATCAAATGACAAAAGAAAGTACTCAAATGACCCTGATCAAAAGTTGACATACCCCAGTGACTTTGACCTGATAACATGCACAAAAGTTGACACAAACAGGTTTGAATGGCTAATCAAGGTTCCAATCCTCACCTGTGACATGTTTGTTTGTAATGAATGTGTGTGTATAAAGGCTCAGTGAGTTTCTGGGCTTCTGACAGACCATTGCATCTTTCATCCAGTGCTGCACACATGGTTCTGGATTCTGAGTCACGGGGAAGGCAAAAGAATTGTCAAAGGATCTGCGAGAAAAGGTCATTGAACTGCATAAAACAGGGAAGGGGTATAAAAAGATATCCAAGGAATTGAGAATGCCAATCAGCAGCGTTCAATCGCTGGTTAAGAAGTGGAAAATGAGGGATTCAGGTAGACCAGCAAAGATTTCAGCCACAACTGCCAGGAAAATTGTTGGAGATGCAGAGAAAAATCCACAAATAACTTCAGCTGAAATACAGGACTCTCTGAAAAGTTGTGGTGTGGCTGTTTCAAGATGCACAATAAGGAGGCACTTGAAGAAAAATGGGCTGCATGGTCGAGTGGCCAGAAGAAAGCCATCACTCCAAATGACTTTGTTCCAGAAGTTTTGAGGCTTGTCTCTGTGCTGTTTGCCGTAATGTAAGCGGGATACTTTGTGACATTTACGCAGAAATGTCAATTTTTCAGAGTGTTGTATTGTTTATGTATTTATTAACTATTTATTTATTGTGGGCCATGTGTAGGCTTTGTGAAGCGCGACAACCTGCTGCTCAACATGAATTGTCCCTTGAGGGATTAATAAAGTTAAACAAACCTTTGCACGATATCCACATTTTCGAGTTTCACCTATACCTTGGAGTACCGTAATTTCTGGACTATAAGCCGCTACGTTTTCCCTCGTTCTGGTCCCTGCGGCTTATATAAGGGTGCGGCTTATATGCGGCCTGTTCTTCTCCGACATCGACGAAGAGGATTTTGGTGGTTTTAGTACGCAGGAGGAAGACGATGACACAATTATTAAAGACTGACTTTTCAAATACCGGTAGGCTGGTTATTTTGATAACGTACAGGCGAGCACTTTGTATTACTTTGCAGCGTTGTATTATTTGTACTCTGCATGAATGCTGTTCGCCATGTCAAAGATGTGAAAGTTTGATTGAATGATTGAAAGATTTATTGTTGATAAATGGGACGCTTTGCATTCCCAAACAGTCATCTCTGTCCCGACAATCCCCTCCGTGGTAGCAGGAACCCCTATATACTACGCTAATTACACATCAAAACCCTGCGGCTTATAGTCGGGTGCGGCTTATATATGGAGCAATCTGTATTTTCCCCTAAATTTAGCTGGTGCGGCTTATAGTCAGGTGCGGCTTATAGTCCGGAAATTACGGTAATGATAAATGATAAATGGGTTATACTTGTATAGCGCTTTTCTACCTTCAAGGTACTCAAAGTATTTCCACATTCACCCATTCACACACACATTCACACACTGATGGCGGGAGCTGCCATGCAAGGCCCTAACCAGCAGCCATCAGGAGCAAGGGTGAAGTGTCTTGCCCAAGGACACAACGGACGTGACTAGAATGGTAGAAGGTGGGGATTGAACCCCAGTAACCAGCAACCCTCCGATTGCTGGCACGGCCACTCTACCAACTTTGCCACGCCGTAGTCCGTGTACAGCTTTTTTTGGCTATTCACGAAAGATTTAACGATATTGTAGATACGGCATAATATTGCGAAACAAAACACTAGATAATGTCTCCTAATAGATGCCACTTTGGGGTCCTTATACACACACCATAATAACACTGCATGTTGAAGCACAGTACATCTGACTATGGTAGTCGTAACGCTCCGACAATCCATCAAGCGGTGCTGCTTTGTAACTTACCAAAGTCGTAATAAAATATTTTGACCGATTTTCGAGCGCCGTGTTTAATAGAATAGAATAGAAAGTACTTTATTGATCCCTGGGGGGAATTCAGCACCATGGTTTGCTCACCATAGACAATAAACAATTAGGTATTTTTTACATGTGAATAATATAAATACAGTCTATTATACAGCATTATTCACATGTGAATAATATAAATACAGTCTATTATACAGCATTATTCACATGTGAATAATATAAATACAGTCTATTATACAGCATTATTCACATGTGAATAATATAAATACAGTCTATTATACAGCATTATTCATATGTGAATAATATAAATAGTCTATTAAACAGCATTATTCACATGTGAATAACATAAATACAGTCTACTATACAGCATTATTCACATGTGAATAATATAAATACAGGCTATTATACAGCATTATTCACATGTGAATAATATAAATACAGTCTATTATACAGCATTATTCACATGTGAATAATATAAATACAGTCTATTATACAGCATTATTCACATGTGAATAACATAAATACAGTCTATTATACAGCATTATTCACATGTGAATAATATAAATACAGTCTATTATATAGCATTATTTGCATGTGAATAATATAAAATACAGTCTATTATACAGCATTATTCACATGTGAATAATATAAAATACAGTCTATTATACAGCATTATTCACATGTGAATAAAATAAATGCAGTCTATTATACAGCATTATTCACATGTGAATAACAAATACAGTCTATTATACAGAATTATTCACATGTGAATAACAAATACAGTCTATTATACAGAATTATTCACATGTGAATAATATAAATACAGTCTATTATACAGCATTATTCACATGTGAATAACATAAATACAGTCTATTAAACAGCATTATTCACATGTGAATAACATAAATACAGTCTATTATACAGCATTATTCACATGTGAATAATATAAATACAGGCTATTATACAGCATTATTCACATGTGAATAATATAAATACAGTCTATTATACAGCATTATTCACATGTGAATAATATAAATACAGTCTATTATACAGCATTATTCACATGTGAATAACATAAATACAGTCTATTATACAGCATTATTCACATGTGAATAATATAAATACAGTCTATTATACAGCCTTATTCACATGTGAATAATATAAATACAGTCTATTATACAGCATTATTCACACGTGAATAACATAAATACAGTATATTATACAGCATTATTCACACGTGAATAATATAAATACAGTCTATTATACAGCATTATTCACATGTGAATAATATAAATACAGTCTATTATACAGCATTATTCACATGTGAATAATATAAATACAGTCTATTATACAGCCTTATTCACATGTGAATAACATAAATACAGTCTATTATACAGAATTATTCACACGTGAATAACATAAATACAGTCTATTATACAGCATTATTCACATGTGAATAATATAAATACAGTCTATTATACAGCATTATTCACATGTGAATAATATAAATAGTCTATTAAACAGCATTATTCACATGTGAATAACATAAATACAGTCTATTATACAGCATTATTCACATGTGAATAATATAAATACAGTCTATTATACAGCATTATTCACATGTGAATAATATAAATACAGTCTATTATACAGCATTATTCACATGTGAATAATATAAATACATCATACATTTACAGTACATGTACAGTCAAAAGGAACACATGCATTATACAGTTCCGTATTCCTAATGAAACATCAACATTTTGGTGCTGCTGCAGTCTACACGTATTTCTTATGTGTGACTGCCATCTACCAGTCACACTTATCATTACACTATGTACCAAATAAAGTTACTTTGAGGTCGGCAAGCAAAACTAGAATTAATCCGTACATAAGGCGGACTGTCGTTTTTTGAGGAAATTGAAGGATTTTGAGTGTACCTTATAGTCCGAAAAATACGGTAACTTATTTTGAAATAGTTGTATTATTATTTACATATAAATAATGTACTGTGATATATATCGTTGTCGCAAGAGTCTATAGATGTTACCCTCATGTATAAGTAGTGACTAATGGTTCATGTCTCTCATCATCAACACATGCATTAATGCATCTTAAAGGACTAATCTTTTGGCGTGCGTCGCAGGGAGTGAATGATATTTTTGGAACAGCTGCCGAGCGAGCCTGGAGGATGCGGCAGCAGGTCTAACCGACCCCGATCCTCGCCTACTGTCGGGAACCCCTTCAGAGCGGCACAAGAATGGACACTTGTTTAATGTGAGGTGGTGAACTTCAAGGCTGGAAATACTTCTTGGGCAGCAACGCATCACTAAATGGAACCGTGCCATTGTGCAATTGTACTCCTAGAGGGGGTGGGGGGGAATGAGGACTGAGGGAGTCCCCTTTTCCTTTTCAAAAGAAAAGGAACAAAAATGTGAAGTGGTAGCCCCATGACAGATGCAAGGCATGAGATGGGGGGGGGGGGGGGGGGGGGGGGCTCTCTCGCTGGTGAAGAAGGAAGTGATGGATCATGGCAATGGGCGATGGATATTAGGTGAATTAGCATACCCGCCAATCCTACAGCCACCCACGCGCTTGAAGGGGTCGGGTCAGAGAGAGAATTAAAGCAGGAGCCACCAACATCTCCTGGGTGACATCAATGTGGTGCGGAGTAAATAAATAGAGGTCAGCATTAGCACTTATTGGCAACCATTGAGCAGATGCAGACATTTCAATTTGAAGTTAAGTAGCAATGATAGTCACACACACACTTGGTGTGGCGAAAAGATTCTCTGCATTTGACCCATCACCCTTGTCCACCCCCTGGGAGGTGAGGGGAGCAGTGAGCAGCAGCAGCAGTGGCCGCGCTCGGGAATCATTTTTGGTGATTTAACCCCCAATTCCAACCCTTGATGCTGAGTGCCAAGCAGGGAGGTAATGGCTCCCATTGTGATTTTTTATTTTTTTTTCATAAAGAAATACAATCATGTGTGCTTACGGACTGTATCCCTGCAGACTGTATTGATCTATATCAGGGGTCACCAACGCGGTGCCCGCGGGCACCAGGTAGCCCGTAAGGACCAGATGAGTCGCCCGCTGTCCTGTTCTAAAAATAGCTCAAATAGCAGCACTTACCAGTGAGCTGCCTCTATTTTTTAAATTTTATTTATTTACTAGCAAGCTGGTCTCGCTTTGCCCGACATTTTTAATTCTAAGAGAGACAAAACTCAAATAGAATTTGAAAATCCAAGAAAATATTTTAAAGACTTGGTCTTCACTTGTTTAAATAAATTCATTAATTTTTTTACTTTGCTTCTTATAACTTTCAGAAAGACAATTTTAGAGAAAAAATACAACCTTAAAAATTATTTTAGGATTTTTAAACACATATACTTTTTTACCTTTTAAATTCCTTCCTCTTCTTTCCTGACAATTTAAATCAATGTTCAAGTAAATTTATTTTTTTATTGTAAAGAATAATAAATACATTTTAATTTAATTCTTCATTTTAGTTTCTAATTTCTTGACGAAGAATATTTGTGAAATATTTCTTCAAACTTATTATGATTTAAAATTTCAAAAAAATATTCTGGCAAATCTAGAAAATCTGTAGAATCAAATTTAAATCTTATTTCAAAGTCTTTTGAATTTCTTTTAAAATTTTTGTCATGGAAAATCTAGAAGAAATAATGATTTGTCTTTGTTAGAAATATAGCTTGGTCCAATTTGTTATATATTCTAACAAAGTGCAGATTGGATTTTAACCTATTTAAAACATGTCATCAAAATTCTAAAATTAATCTTAATCAGGAAAAATGACTAATGATGTTCCATAAATTCTTTTTTTTAATTTTTTCAAAAAGATTCGAATTAGCTAGTTTTTCTCTTCTTTTTTTCGGTTGAATTTTGAATTTTGAATTTTAAAGAGTCGAAATTGAAGATAAACTATGTTTCAAAATTTAATTGTCATTTTTTTTCGTGTTTTCTCCTCTTTTAAACCGTTCAATTAAGTGTAAATATCATTAATTATTAATAATAACGTAGAGTTAAAGGTAAATTGAGCAAATTGGCTATTTCTGGCAATTTATTGAAGTGTGTATCAAACTGGTAGCCCTTCGCATTAATCACTACCCAAGAAGTAGCTCTTGCTTTCAAAAAGGTTGGTGACCCCTGATCTATATTGATATATAATGTATATATGGTGTTCTTTATGTTGATTTAATATTAAAAAAAATATATATATATATATTTTTTTTTTAATTTCTTGTGCAGCCCGGTACCAATCGGGCCGCGACCCGGTGGTTGGGGACCACTGATCTACGGCATATATTACGTTGAAAAAGTGCAAAGTTGCAGTGCATATTCCCCTGGAAAACAGCGTCCTTTGCAGTGGACATGCAATTTGGCCTGTTTTTTCCCCCAGATTTGTAACTCCGACAAAAGCAATAAGATCTGGGTGGATCTCGCGTGAGAGGAAGGCGGCGGGGGGGGGGGGGGGGGGGGGGGGGGGGCTAAACAATGTTCAATGCAGTCTGCTGAAAATGATGGAAAGCGTCACTTTACTTAGCAAAGTTGGAAATGCAACAAAACAAGATATTAAGATGAGATTAGGGCTGCAACAACTAATCGATTAAATCGATTAAAATCTTTTATAAAAATAGTTGCCGATTAATTTAGTCATCGATTCGTTGGATCTATGCTATGCGCATGCGCAGAGGCTTTTTAAAAAAAAAAATTTTATTTTATTTTTTAAATAAACCTTTATTTATAAACTACAACATGTACAAACATCTGAGAAACAATAATCAAAATAAGTATGGTGCCAGTATGCTGTTTTTTTTCCAATAAAATACTGGAAAGGATAGAAATGTAGTTTGTCTCTTTTATCCGATTATTAATCGATTATCAAATTAATCGTTAGTTGCAGCCCTAGATGAGATATTCAACACTCTACTGCCATCTGGCGGCTAAGGTGGATAGTGCAACCCCCTAATTTGTTACGTTTCATGTGTCAGGTGAACCGCGACTAATGGGGCTACATGAATCTTCTTCCTACTGTATAGACCAGGGGTCACCAACCTTTTTGAAACCAAGAGCTACTTCTTGGGTAGTGATTAATGCGAAGGGCTACCAGTTTGATACACACTTAAATAAATTGCCAGAAATAGCCAATTTGCTCAACATACCTTTAACTCTATGTTATTATTAATAATTAATTATATTTACACTTAATTGAACGGTTTAAAAGAGGAGAAAACACGAAAAAAATGACAACTAAATTTTGAAACATAGTTTATCTTCAATTTCGACTCTTTAAAATTCAAAATTCAACCGAAAAAAAGAAGAGAAAAACTAGCATTGATTGATTGATTCGAATCTTTTTGAAAAAATTTAAAAAATAATTTATGGAACATCATTAGTAATTTTTCCTGATTAAGATTAATTTTAGAAATTTGATGACATGTTTTAAATAGGTTAAAATCCAATCTGCACTTTGTTAGAATACATAACAAATTGGACCAAGCTATATTTCTAACAAAGACAAATCATTATTTCTTCTAGATTTTCCAGAACAAAAATTTTAAAAGAAATTCAAAAGACTTTGAAATAAGATTTCAATTTGATTCTACAGATTTTCTAGATTTTCCAGAATATTTTTTTTGAATTTTAATCATAATAAATTTGAAGAAATATTTCACAAATATTCTTCGTCGAAAAAACAGAAGTTAAAATGAAGAATGAAATTAAAATGTATTTATTATTCTTTACGATAAAAAAAATGAATTTACTTGAACATTGATTTAAATTGTCAGTAAAGAAGAGGAAGGAATTTAAAAGGTAAAAAGGTATATGTGTTTAAAAATCCTAAAATCATTTTTAAGGTTGTATTTTTTCTCTAAAATTGTTTTTCTGAAAGTTATAAGAAGCAAAGTAAAAAAATAAATGAATTTATTTAAACAAGTGAAGACCAAGTCTTTAAAATACTTTCTTGGATTTTCAAATTCTATTTGAGTTTTGTCTCTCTTAGAATTAAAAATGTCAGGCAAAGCGAGACCAGCTTGCTAGTAAATAAATACAATTTAAAAAATAGAGGCAGCTCACTGGTAAGTGCTGCTATTTGAGCTATTTTTAGAACAGGTCAGCGGGCTACTCATCTGGTCCTTACGGGCTACCTGGTGCCCGCGGGCACCGCGTTGGTGACCCCTGGTATAGACACTGGATTTGTTCAACCGAATCATTGAGAAAACCAGCCGTGCACGTACAGGATTGGAATGATCCTACTGTATATTCAATGTATGTTTGTACCCTGGTCATTCCTGGAGTTTGGACAGTGGTTCGGAGGACGATATGTAAAAAAAAAAAAAGGATAAAATGCAGAATATTGCTTCCTGGAGAGACAAACTCTGTAGAGGACAGGTGTGGCCAAAAAGAGCTCATTAGCATTAAAGCTACAGACACCTACGACTGTGTGCTCCCACTAACTTACTAAAAGCACTTTTAAACTGAAAATTCCAGCAGCAAGGCTCAATATTGCACCGCACACTTCCAATACACTATTGTTGCACCTCTGACACTGACACTTGCTAATGTTATTGCACTTACCATCACTCTTCATTCCAATATTTAGCAAGCAGAACATAGTCAGTGCTTACGGAGCCATAGCGGACACTTTAACAAGGGAAAATTGCCTTCTGCGGGGAGAGTTGGACGTGTCGTTTCCTATCAGTTGCGCTACATTAAACACATGATCCTCAATTACTGACACAAAAATGTCATCAGATCCCCCCGTGCACCGTGGTATGAACTTTTCCATTGACCCCGTATGATACTTGCTTGGTTAGTTGGAGAGTTCACATTAATTGACGAGAGAGCAGAACATGGATTGGACCATAGTGAATCCGAGGGGAACTGCAGTTTTTGGCGATTTTTGCCTATCATATCACATATATATTTCTTTTTTTATGCATTCAAACACGTAAATAAACACTAGCAAAAGTCAGCTAACAATGGAGTCAATGGAAGTTGTTGTATTCCGTCTATAATGCGCTCTAAAAAACATCCAAAAGCCTCCATCATCGTCTTATACACATTGTAAGTATATATATATATATATATATATATATATATATATATATATATATATATATATATATATATATATATATATATATATATATATATATATATATATTTAATGTAGTAACAGACACCTTCATAACAATATGTACAATATACACACTACAAGTATATATTTATATATAATGTAGTAACAGACACCTTCATAACAATATGTACAATATACACACTGCAAGTATATATTTATATATAATGTAGTAACAGACACCTTCATAACAATATGTACAATATACACACTGCAAGTATATATTTATATATAATGTAGTAACAGACACCTTCATAACAATATCTAATATGTACAATATACACACTGCAAGTATATATATATAATGTAGTAATAGATACCTTCATAACAATATGTAATATGTACAATATGCACACTGTTAGTATATATATGTAATGTAGTAACAGACACCTTCATAATAATATGTAATATGAACAATATACACACTGTAAGTATATATATATAATGTAGTAACAGACACCTTCATAACAATATGTAATATGAACAATATGCACAGTGTTAGTATATATATAATGTAGTAACAGACACCTTCATAACAATATGTAATATGTACAATATGCACACTGTTAGTATATATATGTAATGTAGTAACAGACACCTTCATAATAATATGTAATATGAACAATATACACACTGTAAGTATATATATAATGTAGTAACAGACACCTTCATAACAATATGTAATATGTACAATATACACACTGCAAGTATATATATAATGTAGTAACAGACACCTTCATAACAATATCTAATATGTACAATATACACACTGCAAGTATATATATAATGTAGTAATAGACACCTTCATAACAATATGTAATATGTACAATATGCACACTGTTAGTATATATATGTAATGTAGTAACAGACACCTTCATAATAATATGTAATATGAACAATATACACACTGTAAGTATATATATATAATGTAGTAACAGACACCTTCATAACAATATGCAATATGAACAATATGCACAGTGTTAGTATATATATAATGTAGTAACAGACACCTTCATAACAATATGTAGTATGTACAATATGCACACTGTTAGTATATATATGTAATGTAGTAACAGACACCTTCATAATAATATGTAATATGAACAATATACACACTGTAAGTATATATATAATGTAGTAACAGACACCTTCATAACAATATGTAATATGTACAATATACACACTGCAAGTATATATATAATGTAGTAACAGACACCTTCATAACAATATCTAATATGTACAATATACACACTGCAAGTATATATATAATGTAGTAACAGACACCTTCATAACAATATGTAATATGTACAATATACACACTGCAAGTATATATGTAATGTAGTAACAGACACCTTCATAATAATATGTAATATGAACAATATACACACTGTAAGTATATATATAATGTAGTAACAGACACCTTCATAACAATATGTAATATGAACAATATGCACAGTGTTAGTATATATATAATGTAGTAACAGACACCTTCATAACAATATGTAATATGTACAATATGCACACTGTTAGTATATATATATGTAATGTAGTAACAGACACCTTCATAATAATATGTAATATGAACAATATACACACTGTAAGTATATATATAATGTAGTAACAGACACCTTCATAACAATATGTAATATGTACAATGTACACACTGCAAGTATATATATAATGTAGTAACAGACACCTTCATAACAATATGTAATATGTACAATATACACACTGTAAGTATATATATAATGTAGTAACAGACACCTTCATAACAATATGTAATATGTACAATATACACACTGTAAGTATATATATAATGTAGTAACAGACACCTTCATAACAATATGTAATATGTACAATATACACACTGTAAGTATATATATAATGTAGTAACAGACACCTTCATAACAATATGTAATATGTACAATATACACACTGCAAGTATATATATAATGTAGTAACAGACACCTTCATAACAATATGTAATATGTACAATATACACACTGCAAGTATATATATATAATGTAGTAACAGACACCTTCATAACAATATGTAATATGTACAATATACACACTGCAAGTATATATATAATATAGTAACAGACACCTTCATAACAATATGTAATATGTACAATATACACACTGCAAGTATATATATAATGTAGTATCAGACACCTTCATAACAATATGTAATATGTACAATATACACACTGCAAGTATATATATAATGTATTAACAGACACCTTCATAACAATATGTAATATGTACAATATACACACTGTAAGTATATATATAATATAGTAACAGACACCTTCATAACAATATGTAATATGTACAATATACACACTGCAAGTATATATATAATGTAGTAACAGACACCTTCATAACAATATGTAATATGTACAATATACACACTGTAAGTATATATATAATGTAGTAACAGACACCTTCATAACAATATGTAATATGTACAATATGCACACTGTTAGTATATATATAATGTAGTAACAGACACCTTCATAACAATATGTAATATGAACAATATTAGTAAATATCTCATATCACAACGTATACTGCATTTGAAAAAAGTGTTTTTCTGGATGTGGCTTTAATACCGGTTTGGTTTACAGTCCTGAAAAGAGGTTAATTTGCTCTCTGTAAACACGGCACCACTAAAAATGGTTTCACTGCGTTAGCGCGTGTAATAACAATATTGCCAATACTTGGTTAATATTCAGGTCACAAGATGTAAATGAAATAGTGTACTCTCATTAGCTGCATTGTTAGCCGCCTCGTACTGGCCGTATTTTACAACTTAGAATGCATAAAAAAAAGAAAAACCTATGAGTTCTTGTCTTACATTGGGATTGTGAATGATAGGCACAATTTTAAAAAAAAGTGCAGTTCCCCTTTAAATGTAAATATGAAGATTACCTGCAGGTGTGCATGAAATACTGACAGCAGAATACATTGTTTGCTTCCACAGGTAACAGAATGGCTGTTTGCATAGAGTGAAGTAGCCCACCCACAAAAAGGTAAAAAGTGTCCACTTACACTCCACATAGTTATGTTCTTCCATGTATAATCCAGTTGATCGGGCTTTGCATGTAGATGCATTCTGAGCTGTTGAGATGCCATTGTGGAGTCAAAGTGTGGGTTTGAGCTATGGAAATGCAGGCTGAGGCGCCAGGTGAATATTGGCTGGCGCTGGCAATCAACATTTGCACAGACATGCATAAACCTCTTTAATCATCCCAAATTACCACGCCGCAACATAGCGGAAGCTTCCGGAGCACACATTTTCGCCTGCCGGGTGTTGACTCTCATTTGAAGATCCCCAAAATACGCTGGAGGACCTGCAGAAAGCCTTTTAAGGGACAATCTGACGCGATGCTCTGACCGTGTAAGTTTAACTCACTTCTTTGGAGATTTGGACTCTGAAGATATCACTGAATCCACATCTGTCTCGTCTTTATCAGTCAAGACCACTGAAATTTCAACGGGGGAATGTAAAAAAGAAAAATGACCAATACCCTCTGAGCTGAGATGATAGTGTATCTGCAGATAAGAGAATACAATGCATCACTGTTATGACTCACAGCACCATAGAAAAAGGTGCGTGTATGAAAGTACGTTACCGTCACTCGCTACGCTGCAAAAAAAACTCAGTAAAGATAATCCATAAAACCATGACAAAAAAAAAGTGTGTTTACTGTACATTCAATTCACGTTTCAAAATAATAGTTCCTTATTTTATTGTATCGCATGTAGGGGTGTAACGGTACGTGTATTTGTATTGAACCGTTTCGGTACGGGGGTTTCGGTTCGGTTCGGAGGTGTACCGAACGAGTTTCCACACGGACATATTAAGTAGCTTCCTTCTGCCTCTGTCAGTCCTCTACACAGCACCCAGCATTGTCCCGCCCACACAACCATCTGATTGGTTACAAACAGAGCGGTAACAGCCAATCAGCAGTGCGTATTCAGAGCGCATGTAGTCAGTGCTTAGCGTTAAGCAGGTAATCATCAGTCCGCGGACTCTCCCTAAATGATAACAAACACCTCCTAGTCAACTACTAGTAACATCACTATGAGCCCGTTGACCTTCTAGAAATATAAAAGGCAGCTCAGCTCGCTCGCAGTCCTGGCTTGAGGTGAAGGCTAATTCGCTTTTAGCGTAACGTTAGCTCATTTTGCGGTGTGTGTGTTACAGACAGCAAAGCCCTGTTTGTCTGTTATTTCACTTTACCTTTTTCTGTGTTGATTGAGCTGTTAAAGCAGCAAAAAAGGACATTATGTTAAATGAAGAGTTTCTGTCTCTGATAGTTGATATAATAATGTAAGTGCATCATTAAGCCTACATGAACTCCATGGTGTTCAGGGATGAATAGTCTCTCCTATTGCTACTGTACTATTTTTTCAGCTATAGTTACATGAATCATTAGTAATGCAGCAGCCTAGTTTTGAATGGCAGGGTCCCTGCTATCACATGTTGATACAAATATAACATTTACATAATAAAAATCAACTACAGGCTTCCCAAATGCTGTAATAAATGAAGCATGATGAGTTGACCTGAAACTGTTTAATGTTGCACTTTTTATATGTAGAAGAAAAGTTTTGTCATTGTATTTAATCTGAGCAACAACTTGAGGCAGTTTAATGTTGATTAACGTGGGCAGAATTATTATAGTGTTCCCAATGTTAAAAGGATAAAGCCATTGTTTACACATTTGGTAAATAAATAACCAAAACATTTATATTTGGTTGTTTTCTTACTGTACCCAAAATGAACCGAACCGTGACCTCTAAACCGAGGTACGTACCGAACCGACATTTTTGTGTACCGTTACACCCCTATTAACATTACAAAAGGAAATGTGATGTCTAATGTGAACGCAATCCGACCCCCAAACAGACGTGCTCAAGTAAACATGGCTTCAATTCGTAGGTCTTACTCTCCGCAAGTTTGTGTCAATTTCAATGATTTTCTGCAATCAAAGTCAACATTTCTGAAGGGAATCATCGCACATAGAAGATTGAGGAGAGATACGTCAAGCATTTTGGCTCACGCAGTTTGCGCTACATTTGCTTCAATATCTGCTCTGCAGAGTTTGTGGGCGAGCCGTCGGACAAGAGCGGTGGAGTAAATGGTAAATGGGTTATACTTGTGAAGCGCTTTTCTACCTTCAAGGTACTCAAAGCGCTTTGACACTATTTCCACATTCACCCATTGGAAAGATGGAGGCGAGTCATCCAGACATGCCCGTGTTTCTCATTCTTGTACATGTACAGACGCTTGTGGAAATCACACATCAATACCTTAACACGATAAATGCGTTAAAATGTAATATCGGAAATTATCGGTATCGTTTTTTTTACTATCAGTATCATTTTTTTGTTTTTTTTTTAATTAAATCCACATAAAAAACACAAGATACACTTACAATTAGTGCACCAACCCAAAAAATCTCCCTCCCCCATTTACACTCATTCACACAAAAGGGTTGTTTCTTTCTGTTATTAATATTCTGCTTCCTACATTATATATCAATATATATCAATACAGTCTGCAAGGGATACAGTCCGTAAGCACACATGATTGTGCGTGCTGCTGCTCCACTAATAATACTAACCTTTAACAGTTAATTTTACAAATTTTCATTAATTACTAGTTTCTATGTAACTGTTTTTATATTGTTTTACTTTCTTTTTTATTCAGGAAAATGTTTTTAATTTATTTATCTTATTTTATTTGATTCATTTTTTTTAAAAGTACCTTATCTTCACCATACCTGGTTGTCCAAATTAGGCATAATAATGTGTTAATTCCACGACTGTATATATCGGTTGATATCGGTATCGGTTGATATCGGTCTCGGTAATTAAAGAGTTGGACAATATCGGCATATCGGATATGGGCAAAAAACCATTATCGGACATCCCTACTTAACACAGTGGTTCTTAACCTTGTTGGAGGTACCGAACCCCACCAGTTTCATATGCGCATTCACCCAATCCTTCTTTAGTGAAAAATTTAAAAAAAAATAATTTCAAATTCAACACAAAGTTATATGTTTTTGGTAACACTTTAGTGTGGGGAACATATTCTAACTAACAAAGACTTAATTTACAGTTATTTGGTTAGAGTTATAATAAGGCCATGCCGAATAAGGCATTAATAAGTACTTAGTAATGACTAGTTAAGAGCCAATATGTTACTAATTTGCATGTTAACAAACAACTAATTAATGGTGAGTATGTTCCCCATACTAAAGTGTTACCATGTTTTTTTTACTGGTGCACAAAATGAAGCGTGCATGAACATCACCTTGTTCAAACAACAAAACCAACACAGTGCATAAACTCACAACAAATTACACACCTGCAAATCAGTCTGACTTCTGCTGTTGTCGTATCCGTAATACGCCCATAGGGAGAAGTTTTTATTTACACGATGAGTCGGGTGTGTTTTGACCTCCGCCGAACCCCTGAGCCCGACTCACCAAACACCTAGGGTTCCATCCAACCCAGGTTAAGAACCACTGCCTTAAGAGAAGGAATCGAGCGATTGCAGCTATTTGGGATACAACACTTCTCAGACGGCAACATAGCAATGTTGAGCGAGGGTTTTGGATAAGGCCTGGAAGAACGGCAGCCCCGGTGGGATATGTTTGTCACAGAGTGTGTTGTGTCAGAGGAACGGCAAGAGAACTTTTCAATATCCAGGTGAGCTGTGATTCTACTTAGTGAAAAACTTCGTCCATTTGTCGAAGCAGAGATGACAATGTGGGCTCCCGTGGACAAGGGAAGACTACGAAAAATAGCGAATGCATTTGGACTGGCAAAGCAGACTATCAGTTATTGTCCGCCATGTATGTCGAGCGATTACTCAACGTCTAGTTTTGTACTCCATAACTATTGTGAAGCCATGAGGTGGTTGTGGCCGTCAAGTACGACCGCCAATTTCAGCCTACAAGCACAGTGTCCTATTGTTGATTGTTGTAAAATGTTCTTTATCACATTGTTTACTTTCACACGTCCATTAAAGATATGATTCATTGACTACAACAGCTGTTGATGGTGGGGCAAGCAATGTTTACTGTTGAAAGAAATGTGGCAATAGTCTACATTGAAACACAGGGTAAGGATACACTTCCAGGTCAGAGGTGACTATGGCGCGCGCATTTTTTCGAGCATGCGTACTAGGTCGCGCCGGCTGACGGAGGGCCGAGGGGGTCTTCAACGGTGGCATTGTTGAGTGTGGACACCGATAAGGTAATAATAATATGTGGCTTTTTAGCTGCAATATATTGAATGAACATACGTTAGCTGCTAGCCGCCTCTGCCAGCAGAAGAAAAACAAATACAGTGTCAACAGTACGTGCTATGCCCATTTGATTGTAGACTCTTACTGACACCTTGTGGCGATATGAAAATACTACGCTTCATTAGTTTGGGCACTTCCGGGTTGACGATGTCAGTTCAGTTCATGAGACAATGAGAAGTAGACAAGTTGTGTTAGCTCTTACAAGCCTTGGAAAAGATAAGTCTGTAAGTAAACTGTTTAACGTGTTTATATAAATCAATATTAAGGTGGAAAGTGGTTAAGTTGATACTAAGATGTTTATTGAAAAACGATTTTTGTGCACTGTTTTAATGGATGTTTTGAGGACTTAAAATGGCTGCCAGTCGTGTATTTCCACCATCGAAATTGTTTCAACACTCGGCAGTATTTGTTTGATGATAATGCTGTATATTTGTGTGAAGCTAATATTTACATATTGTGTATTACATTTCAGTATGTTAATTGAATCACATAGCTTATACATTTGTCATTGTGTGTATTTCAGTTTTACAAAAATAAAAGTCCAGTGCAAGACAAAAGTAAAGATATGAAAAAGACAAAGCAAGATCAACAACAATAAAAAGCCTAAATGGATTAATCTGCTTTGGAACTTTATTAGAACGTCTTGGATTGTTTGTTAGCTGTCAACACGTATAGTGAGGGCAGAACAGTACGAACAAACGGTTTCTGTCGGGTAGAGGAAGTTTTAAGTTGTACATTTTTCTTGTATTCATTGTGTGTAAGCATCCATTCATCCATTCATTATTTAGTGGGTTATTTTTCTATAATCTTGCATCCGTGTATTCATTATTGATGTTTTTTTGTACCCATCTAGATGTTGTTTTCTTCTTTTTATGAGGATGCAGAGGTTATTGTCAGTGTGAACGTAACAAACACAAGATGCATACTAATTACTAGTATTTGCCGAGACAGAGGAGGGGTGGGTTTAAATCAGATCTGCTTTCTCCAGCTCTTCTGTGGACATTGCTGCAAAATGGAATCATCTCATGTTCTTCAGAATAAATTTGGTTAAACATGTTAGACGACGTCCCCGTTTCTGGTAATTAAGCTAAGACGAATCGTTCAGTGGGTTTTAGTCCAAGTCCCACCTGGCATAAACAGAGCGCTGGCACAAATGGATGAAAGGGAGTGAAATGAGTGACCCGTGTTGATTTACAATCCAATTCCAGGGAAGTGAGGGGTGCGTTTGATCTCGTTTAGATGTGTCCGCTGACCACGCATGGAGAGCAAAGGTTCCTGACTAAAGTGTCTGTTTGAGATGGCCGTTATCTCTGATGGGCCACCAGCCGAGGGGCTGATAGCAACCTGTCTGACTTGACTGGAAATTGAACAATTTGGCCCTGAGGAGGGACGGAGCAGCTGAATACACAGTCAGGGCAGATTCAACACAAGATGGAAACTTTGGGAACTCTTTCTTTGTGAAAGAATGGCGGTGAAGGTGAATGATGCAACTAGCGGCAAACTTCACTGAGACGGCTTCGATGACGCAAGGCCGACACGTTTTAGAGTGAATATTGAAATGATGATGCTATTATGTGCTAGTCCAGCAGGTACATGGCCAGATTATTAGGAACACCTGCATGTGCGGTTAAAGTATGTAGCGTAACAATTAATACCAACATGCTTGACAATGTACCTAATATACCTTGATAAATCCCGTGTCATTTAATGTTGTCATTCTTACCATTCAGAATGAAATGGAAATTAGTAGAAATTGTATTATGTTCTTTAAACCTGCCTAAATTGGCAAAGCTACAAAAAAACACAAGTTTGTCCCACATCCAAAACAGTCTCATTAACTATGCTCTTTTTTAAAAAATCACATCTCTTTTAACATAAGCTAATTAAATGCTTCCTATTAAAATTGGTGCCAATGTATCCCATTCAAAGCATGCAACAAAATGTCCTTCCTTTTCTTCACCATTTCCTGCAATGGTGCCCAACTACTGAAAACTGGAAGTTGTAAAGAATGTAAACATGTGTGTGTATATGTAGACATTTTTTGTAAAAACACATTTTGTCAGTATTTGATATTGACAGCGTAATTTCGGTGGATGTCAACTGATATTTTCATATACCGTATTTTTCAGAGTATAAGTCGCACCAGAGTATAAGTCGCACCTGCCCAAAATGCATAATAAAAAAGGAAAAAAACATAAGTCGCACTATGAAAAAAACTGCGACTTATAGTCCGAAAAATACGGTATATTTACACACAAAAGACTCGATCCACATTCGAATTGCGATTCTTATTCATCCAGATTCTAAATTCGATTCATAATTTAAAAAATGTTATAAAAAATAAATTAAGAAATAAAAAAAAATTAAAATTAAAATTAAAATTAAAAAAATTAAAAAAATAAAATAAATAAATAAATAAATTTTTAAAAAAATAAAATATATATATATATATATATATATATATATATATAAAAATAAATGATAAATGGGTTATACTTGTATAGCGCTTTTCTACTTTCAAGGTACTCAAAGCGCTTTGACACTATTTCCACATTCACCCATTCACACACACATTCACACACTGATGGCGGGAGCTGCCATGCAAGGCAGTATCCAGCAGCCATCAGGAGCAAGGGTGAAGTGTCTTGCCCAAGGACACAACGGACGTGACTAGGATGGTAGAAGGTGGGGATTGAACCCCAGTAACCAGCAACCCTCCGATTGCTGGCACGGCCACTCTACCAACTTCGCCATGCCGTCCCACAGTACAGTACAGTACAGTAAAGGCCAAAAGTTTGGACACACCTTCTCATTCAATGTGTTTTCTTTATTTTCATGTAGATTGTCACATCAAAGCTATGAATGAACACATGTGGAGTTATGTACTTAACAAAAAAAGTGAAAACATGTTTTATATTCTAGTTTCTTCAAAATAGCCACCCTTTGCTCTTATTACTGCTTTGCACACTCTTGGCATTCTCTCCATGAGCTTCAAGCATTGAAGCTCACTTCACACCTGTGAAGTGAAAACCATTGCAGGTGACTACCTCTTGAAGCACATGGAGAGAATGCCAAGAGTGTGCAAAGCAGTAATCAGTAGGGATGTCCGATAATGGCTTTTTGCCGATATCCGATATGCCAATATTGTCCAACTCTTTAATTACCGATACCGATATCAACCGATACCGATATCAACCGATATATACAGTCGTGGAATTAACACATTATTATGCCTAATTTGGACAACCAGGTATGGTGAAGATAAGGTACTTTTTAAAAAAATTAGTAAAATGAGATAAATAAATTAAAAACATTTTCTTGAATAAAAAAGAAAGTACAACAATATAAAAACAGTTACATAGAAACTAGTAATGAATGAAAATGAGTCAAATGAAGTGTTAAAGGTTAGTACTATTAGTGGAGCAGCAGCACGCACAATCATGTGTGCTTACGGACTGTATCCCTTGCAGACTGTATTGATATATATTGATATATAATGTAGGAACCAGAATATTGATAACAGAAAGAAATGGGGGGAGGGAGGTTTTTTGGGTTGGTGCACTAATTGTAAGTGTATCTTGTGTTTTTTATGTGGATTTAATAAAAATAAAAAATAAAATAAAAAATAAAAAAACGATACCCATAATAAAAAAAACGATACCGATAATTTCCGATATTACATTTTAACGCATGTATCGGCCGATAATATCGGCAGACCGATATTATCGGACATCTCTAGTAATCAGAGCAAAGGGGGTGGCTATTTTGAAGAAACTACAATATAAAACATTTTTTTCACTTTTTTTGTTAAGTACATAACTCCACATGTGTTCATTCATAGCTTTGATGTGACAATCTACAATGTAAATAGTCATGAAAATAAAGAAAACGCATTGAATGAGAAGGTGTGTCCAAACTTTTGGCCTGTACTGTATGTATAAATAGTATATGAATCAATTAAAGAAAACATTTTAGGCCATCTCCATGCAACCAGAATGATCTTTTCTAATCTGTAATCCGTTTTGAAAGAGTTTTTAATCCTCATTATTATACAAAACACTACACTGGGAGAATCCGTATGAATCAAACCGATTCTGAATCGAATCATCACCCTAGGAATCCAACTCGAATTGAACCATTAGGTGCCCAAAGATTCACGCCACTCAAACAAATCCATAACACCGTTCAAACTCAAAAGAATAGAACATCATGCAAAGGTTTGTTTATGCCAGCATTTAGACGTATACAGTGAAACTCATAACATGCAAGATATGTCTTTTGATATCATTTTGAGGATTATGGCTTACAGTTTATAAAAAACCCAAATTTTCAATCACCAAAATGACAAGAACAAAAAGTCTCACCTTGCGTGTAATGACTTGATATGACATATTATGAAGTTGGAATGCTAACATGAATGAGCTCCAGCACAATATTTCACATTCTGGAGTTGCAGCTGTATTTGTAAATCAGTTATTGGGACGCTGAACATACTTGACATGTTCTATAGACCAGTGTTTTTCAACCTTTTTTGGGTTGTCGCAATTGTTGGAGATGACTTTAAAGCATAACCAAGCATGCATCACTATAGCTCTTGTCTCAAAGTAGGTGTACTGTCACCACCTGTCACATCACACCCTGACTTATTTGGACTTGTTTTGCTGTTTTCCTATGGGTAGTGTTTTACTTCTTGTCTTGCGCTCCTATTTTGGTGGCTTATTCTCTTTTGTTGGTGTTTTCCTGTAGCAGTTTCACGTCTTCCTTTGAGCGATATTTCCCGCATCTACTTTGTTTTAGCAATCAAGAATATTTCAGTTGTTTTTATCCTTCTTTGTGGGGACATTGTTGATTGTCATGTCATGTTCGGACGTACTTTGTGGACGCCGTCTTTGCTCCACAGTAAGTTTTTGCTGTCGTCCAGCATTCTGTTTTTGTTTACTTTGTAGTCAGTTCAGTTTTAGTTTCGTTCTGCATAGCCTTCCCTTAACTTCAATGCCTTTTCTTAGGGCCACTCACCTTTTCTTTATTTTTGGTTTAAGCATTAGACACTTTTTTACCTGCACACTGCCTCCCGCTGTTCCCGACATCTACAAAGCAATTAGCTACCTGCTGCCACCTACTGATATGGAAACTGCCGAGCTCTAGACAGCACCGACACTCAACAACAACACATCAATTGCAGACTATAATTACTGCTTTGCAAATAATATTTTTAACCCTAATAGGTGAAATTAGATCATCTCCCACGGCACACTAGACCGTAGTGTGCCGCAGCACAGTGGTTGAAAACCACTAGTCTAGACAGCACAGACACTCTACAACGGCACATTATTTGCGAATGACAATTATTGGTTTGAAAAAAAATATTTTTTTGACCAATTAGGTGAAATTACATAACTTCCCACAGCACACCAAACAATAACTCACGGTACACTAGTGTGCCGCGGCACAGTGGTTGAAAAACACTGCCAGAGACTACATGGAGGCAAATTGTTTGGTTGTGTGTGCCAAAAAAGGGGAACAAACACTGGGTGCAGTGGTTTGAGTCATGTCTTTCCAAAGCATCTGACGCAAAGAGTAATTCCTGGAGTGCACACCCACACACTAAAACTACAAACAAGGCACCATTCTCTTATATTCTTTCATATAGAAAAACTATTGTGGACTATTTTATGAAGCACTTACAGAAAGTGGCCTTAAAGGGATTGTTGAACGACACAAGGAATGTCTTCCTCAAACAGTAGAATGTTGTGTTAACTAAAACAACCCCCAACTTCTGGGCAGGGGCTGATTTTGGTATTTTGTTCAATATAAATTACCTGGAAGTGCAAGTGCCCCATCTTACTTTTTTTGGTATTTGAGCAGTCTCATGGCTAATTGTTATGCTTTAGAGTGGGAGCCAACATTTGCTGGAAAAAAAAAAAACGTAGTGGATGCTACACCGAAACCCCGTAAGACCCGACCAGAACATCCAGTCTTACCCGCTAATAGCTTATAGCTAGAGATCGACATAACTTTGTTTTTCCAAGGACAACAAAGAGAGCGAGTGTGAAGGACAGGGCTGGGGAGAAAAGGCGGATGATAGTCATTAAAGGCCTACTGAAATGAATTTTTTTTATTTAAACGGGAATAGCAGATCCATTCTATGTGTCATACTTGATCATTTCGCGATATTGCCATATTTTTGCTGAAAGGATTTAGTAGAGAAAATCGACGATAAAGTTCGCAACTTTTGCTCGCTGATAAAAAAAGCCTTGCCTGTAGCGGAAGTAGCGTGACGTCACAGGAGCTAGTATTCCTCACAATTCCCCGTTGTTTACAATGGAGCGAGAGAGATTCGGACCGAGAAAGTGACGATTACCCCATTAATTTGAGCGAGGATGAAAGATT
The DNA here is from genome assembly GCF_033978785.1 of Entelurus aequoreus. NCBI lineage: Eukaryota > Metazoa > Chordata > Actinopteri > Syngnathiformes > Syngnathidae > Entelurus > Entelurus aequoreus. The sequence continues at coordinate 44,604,673 of NC_084752.1, read as the reverse complement.
CGTGGATGAGGAACGTTACAGTGAAGGACTTAAGAGGCAGTGCAGGGTGTATCTTTTTTCGCTCTGACCGTAACTTAGGTACAAGCTGGCTCATTGGAATTCACACTCTCTCCTTTTTCTATTGTGGATCACGGATTTGTATTTTAAACCACCTCGGATACTATATCCTCTTGAAAATGAGAGTCGAGAACGCGAAATGGACATTCACAGTGACTGAACATGTAAATACACGATTAATAATATTCAGCTTTTCGAAGCTAAAAAAATAGAAGCTAACCTAGCTACGTAGCCAACTTGATAGCTTAGCAGTCTCAAATGCAGATAGAAACTAAATTTTTAAAAAAACTGACTGCATGGATAGACAGAAGATCAAAAATACTATTAAACCATGAACATGTAAATACACGATTAATAATATTCAGCTTTTCGAAGCTAAAAAAAATAGAAGCTAACCTAGCTACGTAGCCAACTTGATAGCATAGCAGTCTCAAATGCAGATAGAAACTAAATTTAAAAAAACCTGACTGGATGGATAGACAGAAGATCAAAAATACTATTAAACCATGAACATGTAAATACACGATTAATAATATTCAGCTTTGCGAAGCTAAAAAATAGAAGCTAACCTAGCTACGTAGCCAACTTGATAGCTTAGCAGTCTCAAATGCAGATAGAAACTAAATTTTAAAAAAACCTGACTGGATGGATAGACAGAAGATCAAAAATACTATTAAACCATGAACATGTAAATACACGATTAATAATATTCAGCTTTGCGAAGCTAAAAAAATAGAAGCTAACTTAGATGCGGCGGCGGGCTTACTCACTGTAGTGCGTCTGCTATCCTGCTCAAAACACAACACAACCTCCTGGTGTTGGTGTTGCTGTAGTCCGCCGCTCCACCGATCCCACCTACAACTTTCTTATTTGCAGTCTCCATTGTCCATTGGCCCCCCTTAGGAGCCCAGTCTAGATTGGTTTTTTTTAAACTCATCCTTCCCCAGCGTTTACCTTTTTCCCATCTTTTACGGGGTGCCTTGTGGCGACCTATCAGCGTTCCTGTTCTGTAACCCTGTACACTGTTTGTTTGTCTCATCTTGAGCGGCTTTGTACTGAAAACAAAGTTTCCTTGTACTTGTGCAATGACAATAAAGACCTATCCTATCCTATAAAGCAGGGGTCACCAACGCGGTGCCCGCGGGCACCAGGTAGCCCGTAAGGACCAGATGAGTAGCCCGCCGGCCTGTTCTAAAAATAGCTCAAATAGCAGCACTTACCAGTGAGCTGCCTCTATTTTTTAAATTGTATTTATTTACTAGCAAGCTGGTCTCGCTTTGCTCAACATTTTTAATTCTAAGAGAGACAAAACTCAAATAGAATTTGAAAATCCAAGAAAATATTTTAAAGACTTGGTCTTCACTTGTTTAAATAAATTCTTTTTTTTTTTTTACTTTGCTTCTTATAACTTTCAGAAAGACAATTTTAGAGACAAAATACAACCTTAAAAATTATTTTAGGATTTTTAAACACATATACCTTTTTACCTTTTAAATTCCTTCCTCTTCTTTCCTGACAATTTAAATCAATGTTCAAGTAAATTTTTTTTTTTTATTGTAAAGAATAATAAATACATTTTGATTTAATTCTTCATTTTAGCTTCTGTTTTTTCGACGAAGAATATTTGTGAAATATTTCTTATTATGATTCAAATTCAAAAAAATTATTCTGGCAAATCTAGAAAATCTGTAGAATCAAATTTAAATCTTATTTCAAGGTCTTTTGAATTTCTTTTAAAATTTTTGTTCTGGAAAATCTAGAAGAAATAATGATTTGTCTTTGTTAGAAATTTAGCTTGGTCCAATTTGTTATATATTCTAACAAAGTGCAGATTGGATTTTAACCTATTTAAAACATGTCATCAAAATTCTAAAATTATTCTTAATCAGGAAAAATTACTAATGATGTTCCATAAATTCTTTTTTTAAGTTTTTCTCTTCTTTTTTTCGGTTGAATTTTGAATTTGAAAGAGTCGAAATTGAAGATAAACTATGTTTCAAAATTTAATTGTCATTTTTTTCGTGTTTTCTTCTCTTTTAAACCGTTCAATTAAGTGTAAATATCATTAATTATTAATAATAACACTGAGTTAAAGGTAAATTGAGCAAATTGGCTATTTCTGGCAATTTATTTAAGTGTGTATCAAACTGGTAGCCCTTCGCATTAATCACTACCCAAGAAGTAGCTCTTGGTTTCAAAAAGGTTGGAGACCCCTGCTATAAATGATATATATGAATGAGGTAGCTCCCCTCCACTTGGTACATTGAAAAGTGGCTTGCCTGCAGAAAAAGTGTGGCCACCCCTGGTTTAGGGTGTCCATTTTTAACATCGGTCCAGGCACAACGTATGTAAAATAGCCTTATGGCTAATTCTGGTACATTTACTGTAATGCCTATTAATGTACGCTGTCCCGGTCAAATAAACAAATACATAAATATACAATACATCGCAGACTTTGAATTTAAAATGTTGCATCTTGATGCTAACCCTGATACAAAATGCTAATGATTGACATTAAGTGTAGTTGCATAAGGCCGCAGATGGCAATAAAGATGTCTCCCTTTTTAAAGGGTGTGAGACGCACGTTGGTTAAGCCAGTGTTTTTCAACCTTTTTTGAGCCAAGGCACATTTTTTGCGTTGAAAAAATGCGGAGGCACACCACCAGCAGAAATCATTAAAAAACAAAACTCAGTTGACAGTAAAAAGTCTGTAAGTAAACAAAAGGATGCATGCTTTATTCACTGAGATATCAAGGTCCGTATACAATTTTGAAAGAAAAAAAATCAACTTTTTTATAGATTTTACAGGGAATTGTCAAGCAAGCGTGGTTCAGAAAGGCCTTGAAAACCCTGGCTTTGTCATTGAGTGGAGACAGCTGACACAATGCATGCTTTCAGCCTGGCAAGCAACACACTCCAACATGATACCTTCCTTCACTCAAACACACCTTTTTACCACTGAAATCACACCACACTCTTTTCTCAGAGGGATGGGTGCCCAATTCGCTACTTTTATAGGCCCCAATGGAATCGGTACTACGGAGTACCATATTTTGATAACTTTGTTGCATCCGACGTCATGTCCGGTTGCAAACTCAGCACCGGCTCAAGCATTTGGCGAGCAAACAGGCGTATCCCGTAGCACAGTGTTTTTCAACATTTTTTGAGCCAAGGCACATTTTTTGCGTTGAAAAATTTTAAGGCACACCACCAGCAGAAATCATTAAAAAACAAAACTCAGTTGCCAGTAAAAAGTCGTCGTCGCAATTGTTGGATATGACTTTAAAGCATAACCAAGCATGCATCACTATAGCTCTTGTCTCAAAGTAGGTGTACTGTCACCACCTGTCACATCACACCCTGACTTATTTGGACTTTTTTGTTGTTTTCCTGTGTGTAGTGTTTTACTTCTTGTCTTGCGCTCCTATTTTGGTGGCTTTTTCTCTTTTTTTGGTATTTTCCTGTAGCAGTTTCATGTCTTCCTTGGAGCGATATTTCCCCGCCTCTACTTTGTTTTAGCAATCAAGAATATTTCAGTTGTTTTTATCCTTCTTTGTGGGGACATTGTTGATTGTCATGTCATGTTCGGATGTACTTTGTGGACGCCGTCTTTGCTCCACGGTAAGTCTTTGCTGTCGTCCAGCATTCTGTTTTTGTTTACTTTGCAGCCAGTTCAGTTTTAATTTCATTCTGCATAGCCTTCCCTAAGCTTCAATGCCTTTTCTTAGGGGCACTCACCTTTTGTTTATTTTTGGTTTAAGCATTAGACACCTTTTTACCTGCACACTGCCTCCCACTGTTCCAGACATCTACAAAGTAATTAGCTACCGGCTGCCACCTACTGATATGGAAGAGTATTACACGGTTACTCTGCTGAGCTCTAGACAGCACCGACACTCAACAACAACACATCATTTGCAGACTATAATTACTGCTTTGCAAAAAATATTTTTAACTAGAGATGTCCCGGCCGATAAATGCGTTAAAATGTAATATCGGAAATTATCGGTATCGTTTTTTTTATTATCGGTATCGTTTTTTTTATTTTTTATTTTATTTTTTATTTTTATTAAATCCACATAAAAAACACAAGATACACTTACAATTAGTGCACCAACCCAAAAAACCTCCCTCCCCCATTCACACTCATTCACACAAAAGGGTTGTTTCTTTCTGTTATTAATATTCTGCTTCCTACATGATACATCAATATCAATATCAATATATTTATTTTTTGCCTGGTTTTGTATTTGTTTTGTATCATCCCGTGAGGTGTATATTACTTTTGTTTTTTTTGTTCGGTTAGTACTTCATGAAGTTTTGCACTTGTGTTTTTTTGTGTGTTTTTTCTGTTTGTTTTTGTTATATTTAGGGATGTCCCATAATATCGGCCGATAAATGCGTTAAAATGTAATATCGGAAATTATCGGTATCGGTTTTTTTATTATCTGTATCGTTTAAAAAAAAAAAAACTTTTTATTATTTTTTTTTATTTTTATTAAATCAACATAAAAAACACAAGATACACTTACAATTAGTGCACCAACCCAAAAAACCTCCCTCTCCCCATTTCTTTCTGTTATCAATATTCTGCTTCCTACATGATATATCAATATATATCAATACAGTCTGCAAGGGATACAGTCCGTAAGCACACATGATTGTGCGTGCTGCTGCTCCACTAATAATACTAACCTTTAACAGTTAATTTTACAAATTTTCATTAATTACTAGTTTCTATGTAACTGTTTTTATATTGTTTTACTTTCTTTTTTATTCAAGAAAATGTTTTTAATTTATTTATCTTATTTTATTTGATTCATTTTTTTAAAAAGTACCTTATCTTCACCATACCTGGTTGTCCAAATTAGGCATGATAATGTGTTAATTCCACGACTGTATATATTGGTTGATATCGGCATCGGTTGATATCGGTATCGGTAATTAAAGAGTTGGACAATATCGGCATATCGGATATCGGCAAAAAGCCATTATCGGACATCCCTATTTTTAACCCAAATAGGTGAAATTAGATCATCTCCCTAGTGTGCCGCGGCACAGTGGTTGAAAAACACTGGGTTAAGGCATACAGTACATGTAAATTGAGTGCTATAAACTCACAACAGTGACCTTTTAAGACGCCATGTTGCCTCCTTTCCCCTAAACACACCCTCTACTGAAGCCAAAAAAGCTATCGTTAGCAAAGCTATAGCCATTGAGTTCAAGCAACATAGGGCGGGGCTTCTTACAGCAATCCAGCCATGACCCCATAAGTGACCTTTAAATGCGACAAAAGGCGGCTCACAATAGGAGTGTGGGTCTTTTTAAACCTCCACAGTCCATCTGCTGTGGCCGCAGCCCGCCAGCCAAAGAGATTCCCTCCTCCTCTGAAGCGCACGGGTGTGTCTCTCGCCACATCCGCTAGGACAGCTGTATGTTAATGTGCACCAGAGGACGACTCGCCGGGCACACCACGCGAACAAGGGCCCCCTTCACGCCGCGGGCACGCCAAATGGACGATGAACTTGGCAGATTAGACATTCAGGAAACAAATAAAAAGGACTTTACGCAAGATCCAAATGGACAAAGACGTGGGGAAACACAATCCGCCTGCGGAGTGGCCCGGGACTAAATATATATTTCATGAGACTAGAAAGCCCAGCAAGGTTGGATTTGGAAAAATACCAAAACAAAGCGGAAGCTCAAAATATGCTTCAAAAGTCGTGCAAATGGTTGAAAGTCAAGAGATGACATCGCCATTAGAGTTTGACAGACCGATACTGATTATTAGTAAAGAAGAAGGCCGATAACTGATATTTGGAGACCATATTTATTTGAAATGAAAGTTATTTAAACATGAATAACACACGTAAGAAAAGAGCTAAACAAGACTTTGGGCAAGTCAGGGGTGCCCACACTTTTTCAGCAGGCCAGCTACTTTAAAGGCCTACTGAAAGCCACTACTAGCGACCACGCAGTCTGATAGTTTATATATCAATGATGACATCTTAACATTGCAACACATGCCAATACGGTTAACTTATAAAGTGACATTTTAAATTTCCTGCGAAACTTCCGGTTGAAAACGTCTATGTATGATGACGTATGCGCGTGACGATGGTTGAACCGGAAGTAATGGGACACATTGTATCCAATACAAAAAGCTCTGTTTTCATCGCAAAATTCCACAGTATTCTGGACATCTGTGTTGGTGAATCTGTTGCAATTTGTTTAATGAACAATGGAGACTGCAAAGAAGAAAGTTGCAGGTGGGATCGGTGTATTAGCGGCTGGCTGCAGCAACACAACCAGGAGGACTTCGAGTTGGATAGCAGACGTGCTACCCGACGCTAGCCGCCGACCGCATCGATTAACGGGTGAAGTCCTTCGTCGCGCCGTCGATCGCTGGAATGCAGGTGAGCACGGGTGTTGATGAGCAGATGAGGGCTGGCTGGCGTAGGTGGAGCGCTAATGTTTTTATCATAGCTCTGACGAGGTCCCGTAGCTAAGTTAGCTTCAATGGCGTCGTTAGCAACAGTGCTAAAGTCACTGTGAATGTCCATTTCGCGTTCTCGACTCTCATTTTCAAGAGGATATAGTATCAGAGGTGGTTTAAAATACAAATCCGTGATCCACAATAGAAAAAGGAGAGTGTGTGGAATCCAATGAACCAGCTTGTACCTAAGTTACAGTCAGAGCGAAAAAAGATATGTCCTGCACTGCACTCTAGTCCTTCACTCTCACGTACCTCATCCACAAATCTTTCATCCTCGCTCAAATGAGGAGCCTTTCAACATGCGACGTCACGCTACTTCCGGTACAGGCAAGGCTTTTTTATCAGCG